>NC_135212.1:44346634-44349134 GCF_052324685.1 Brachyhypopomus gauderio | reverse complement strand
TGAGATCAGACAGGTGCTAACGGAGGACCGCGGGGCCAGAAATGTAGGCAAGCCAGCAGGAAGCAACAGAGCGTGAGTGTGTGTGTGTGTGTGTGTGTGTGTGAGCAGTACAGAGATGGCAAGTAGTGCTAGCAGTGACATGAAGTCACATGACCTCTGCTGCTAATAACGACTGCCACTTACTGGTAACGTGTTGTGGACTCTGTGTTTAATAAGAACTCTTATTGTTGTTGTTTCTGGTGGGATTTTCTGTCCTGTTTTCATTGTTCCTCCTTTGCCCTGGAACAGTCTTAGCAATTGAGTAAGTAATTTGGAGAGATTATGCAAAAACACTGACACTGTGTGTCTATTGTGCAGGTACAATATCTGTGTTCTTTTATGTAAACAGACTACAGAACACTGGTGCATTGTTACATACTGTACAACACACTGTAACTGTGGTATAAGTCAATTGTTATGTTACCCATAATTGTATAGAGAAGAACTTAATGTTTTAGATCTTGTTCAGGGTGTTTCCTGAATGTGTTTACTGGGGCTGTTTTGTTACTTTTCTGATAGTTGGAATGTGAGTTTGTCCCTTACAGTCACACATTCCCTGTCCATTACAATCGCACACATGATCGGCTCCGTTATGATCACACACTCCCTGTCCATTACGATCGCACACATGATCGGTCCGTTATGATCACACACTCCCTGTCCATTAACGATCGCACACATGCTGGGTCCTTTAAGATTACATACACTGTGTCCCTTATGGTCACACACTCTGTTCAATAGATCGCACACTCTGTTCCCTTATGATCGTGCACTCTCTGTCCATTATGATGACACACTCTGTCCATTATGATGACACACTCTCTGTCTCTTACCATAGTGCACATTGGCCCATATGATCACAAACCAAACAGGTTTCTATGACTCTAATGCCATTCGCTATGTTGCTTTGGCCAGTTATAGAATCATTGCTTTGTTCAAGCTATTTTGAATCCTTTATAAACTATATGATAGAAATATACATTATTAGAATATATTGTTCCAGGGAAATTCAGAGTAGATGTAGTTTTTAATTATGTGCACAATAATACTAGCGTTTCATAAATGAGTCAGTATTTAGAAATGTACTGAACTGGGTTTTGTGTTCTGTAGGCAGCTGACTACACTTCTTGGGTTAGTCTGGAATCTACTGCCTGTTCCCAGCAATTTGGAGAGAAAAAGAGAGAACGAGAGAGAGAGAGCGAGAGAGAGAGAGAGCGAGAGAGAGAGAGAGCGAGAGAGAGAGAGAGAGAGAGAGAGCGAGAGAGAAGAGAGGAGAGAGAGAGAGAGAGACGAGAGAGTAGAGAGAGAGAGAAGTGAATCTGTCACCTGGCAACTGTTGTGTGTTGCTGGGTTAGTGAGAGGTTAGTGGTGGTAGAGGAGAGAGTGCACTGCAGTCTCGAGTGTACTGCAGGAGACAGGGTCGGCCAGCTAACCAGTCTCCCGCTCACCCCACACACCCTCTCACTCCCACACACCCCTCTCACCCCACACCCCTCTCTCACCCCACCCCTCACACCCTCTCACCCTCTCACCTCTCACCCACACCCACACACTCTCCTCACCCACACCCTCATCACCTCTCACCCGACACTCACACCACTCCCTCTCACCCCACACCCCTCTCACCCACGACCCCCTCTCCCCAGCTCTCACTCTCCCCAGCTCACCCCTCACACTCACCCACACCCTCTCTCCACACCCACTCACACACCCCTCTCACACCCCACACCCCTCTCACCCCACCACCTCTCCCCACCCTTCGTCACCTCTCACCCCACACACCCCTCTCACCCCCACCCTCTCTCACCCCACACTCCCTCTCACTCTCTCACCCACACCTCTCCCCTCTCACCCCACACCCTTCTCTCACCCCACACACCCTCTCACCCCACACCCCCTCTCACCCCACACCCTCTTCACCTCTCACCCACACCCCTCTCACCCCACACCCCTCTCACCCCACACCCCTCTCACCCCACACCCCTCTCATCACCCCACACCCCTCTCCCCACTCTCTCACCCCACACCCCTCTCACCCCACACACCCCTCTCACCCCACACACCCCTCTCACCCCACACCCCTCTCACCCCACACACCCCTCTCACCTCACCCCTCTCTCACCCCACACCCCTCTCACCCCACTCCCCTCTCACCCACACCCTTCTCTCCACCTCTCACCCCACACACCCCTCTCACCCCACACCCCTCTCTCACCCCACACCCTCTCTCACCCCACACCCTCTCTCACCCCACACCCCTCTCACCCACACCCTCTCACCCCACACCCCTCTCACCCCACACCCCTCTCCCCACACCCTTCTCTCACCTCTCACCCCACACACCCCTCTCACCCCACACCCCTCTCACCCCACACACCCCCTCTCACCCCAACACCCCCCTCTCACCCCTCTCACCCCACACACCCCTCTCACCCCACACCCTTCTTTCACCTCTCACCCC
>NC_135212.1:44320029-44346134 GCF_052324685.1 Brachyhypopomus gauderio | reverse complement strand
GTAGCGTGAAAGCGTGTGAAGACGGTCAAATGCGTCTCACGCTCAATGCGTGAGAGTTGGCAACCCTGGGTTCTGTATCTGAACTCGGGGAAGAGAGCCTCTCTCTGTCACTATCATAATATCCAGTTCTATCTCAACATGGATTGTGTATTTGAAAACATCTACGTCGAGAAAAAAATATATTGACAAAAGTGGAGCGAGTTTTCAGCTATGGGGACATCATTCATCGTGCACAAATGACATACAGACTTTTGGCCAGCAAATGCAATGCAGAATAGTTTACTGAAATGTCTAAAGTTGCAGATTCCTGTTAATTGTTCAGTTCTTATATTTGTTTGTCTTGTGTCACTCACACATGTTCTCCAAGAAACCAGATAAGAGAAGAGAGGGAAAATGCTGTTATGGTTCTTTGTATTGTACTGTGAAAATATCAGCACTTTTTATTTGAACATGGAGTTCTACTTATGACTTTTTCACAGAATATTTATTTCTGGAAAATTGTAGTTTAAAGTATGAATATTTTTGCAGCTAAGTTTAACAAATTGAACTGTGCAATAAAGAGGTGTAATTAGGGTTCACACACGTAGTGTGGGAAACCTATTGTAATTGCTCGAATTTTTCTTTTTAGGGTTCACACACGTAGTGTGGGAAACCTATTGTAATTGCTCGAATTTTTCTTCTTTTTTTTTTTTCTTCTTATTATTATTATTATTTTTCTCCGCATAAAACGCATACTGCAGCCTAGACCGTAAGGCCCAGGGAGACCAAACTTGGCAGACTGGTGTAGTCTGTTTGCGGGACCGTGCTTAAGTACAGACACCCAAATTGGCCTGATGGTGGCGCTATAGCGCAGCATTTTGCGTTTGGGTTCATATCTCCCACCCCGTAGGTCCTAGAAACAAAATTCCACTTCAGGTGCATTCCTTGGCTCCAGACAAACAAAAAAGCCTCAAGAACCATTAAGCTCCGCCTACTTAGATTTTTTGCTAATTTGCATAATATGCAAAACCTACTTTTTCCTACTACTCCTTGGTTTTTCATCGGATCACCACAACCTTGGTGTCAAAATATTCAGGAGAATCTCATTATCAATGTTGCTTAAAAACATTTTGAGATTTGCATACAGTCTGGTTGTCACATGTCAATCAATAGATCCAAGGCGTGGCCAAATTTACTTAAACAGCCATATCTCAGCAACGCTTTGACGGATCTTCATAAAATTTTAACAGTTGTTAGGGCACATGACTCCGAGGTCATAGGTCAAAGCTGGCCTCGATTGTCCAATAGGGGGCGCTATAACATGGGAAAAACTGTATCTCAGAAACCATAAGTCACATCAAGCCAAAACTTTACAGGCATCATCAGGGGCCCAAGTGATATCAAGACACACAATGATGACATCATCACTCAAAAAACATGGCCGCCATGAGCCAATTAATTTTTATTTGAAATAATTGGCCATTTGACAGACTTACCATTGGCCAAACAACATGAAACCTCACCACTGTGCATATCTCAGGACTATGTGTCATGCTGTGCAGTTTTAAAACGTTTGGCCACTAGGTGGCGCTATTTGTGAAAATCATGCATAACTCCTCCAAATTTTCACTTAGGAACATGCAACTTGTTTCTTTTTATTCCTTGCAGTAGAACTGACAACTTTGCAATTACAAGTCCTGTTAAAAAATGCATACTTTTGTCACATTCATCAATTGTTTGAAAATAGCTCTTTAGAAACTAGTCATAGGAATTTGATCCAATTATGGCAAAATTGCTATGAGCATAATCAGTAGACTCTGTAGGTAAAAAGTGATTAAAAAAATTTTGGATTTTTATTTTTCTGATTGGTCTATTTTCCCATTATATCATTGTGGCCATGCCATATATGACCTATATTGCTATAACTCATGAACCATGTATGCAATCAACTCCCAATTTGAAAGGCTTTTATATCCTGAAGTCCTTGTGAGGCATGCCAAGTTTTGTTCAAATTGGCCTGTCGGGGGCGCTACAGTACCCAAAAACCTGAGAAAACATAAAAACTCATGCTGCAATCTTGTTATGCAGAATACAGACAAGTAATTGGTCTTGTATGATCCAGATCAATAAGTTCTATAACATTGCAATTGCATCTTATAACAAAAAGTGCACTGCCTGACCAGAAATGAACCTTTTAATTCACCAAAATGTCATATTGCATTACTGAGATTAATGAGATATCAGTATGGTAGTACTTGGGCTCCATCTAGTGGCCATACATTGAAACGGACTGAAAACTATTGCTCACATGAAACACCACACAAACACACACAAAGCTGATCTCAGCATGTGATTTAGTTCTGTGATCTGAATCATTTTGCCAATACACATTATTTTGATCCTTTTTGGGCCTTTAGTGCCCCAATTGAACATTTTTTTGCACATTGATTTATTTGTGCATTTTTTCCACTCAAACAGCTTCTTTTGGGTCTAAAGGACCTATTGGGTCTATTGCCTATTGAAGCCAAGTGGCCTATTTTTATTATTATTTTTCTCCGCATAAAACGCATACTGCAGCCTAGACCGTAAGGCCCAGAGACACCAAACTTGGCAGAATGGTGTAGTCTCTTTGCGAGACCGTGCCAAAGCACAGAGACCCACATTGGCCTGATGGTGGCGCTATAGCGCACCATTTTGCGTTTTGGTCCATATCTCCCAAACCCTAGGGCCTAGAAACAAAATTCCACTTCAGGTGCATTCCTTGGCTTTAGACAAACAAAAAAGCCTCAAGAACCATTAAGCTCCGCCTACTTAGATTTTTTGCTAATTTGCATAATATGCAAAACCTACTTTTTCCTACTACTCCTTGGTTTTTCATCGGATCACCACAACCTTGGTGTCAAAATATTCAGGAGAATCTCATTATCAAAGTTGCTTAAAAACATTTTGAGATTTGCATACAGTCTGGTTGTCACATGTCAATCAATAGCTCCAAGGCGTGGCCAAATTTACTTAAACAGCCATATCTCAGCAACGCTTTGACGGATCTTCATAAAATTTTAACAGTTGTTAGGGCACATGACTCCGAGGTCATAGGTCAAAGCTGGCCTCGATTGTCCAATAGGGGGCGCTATAACATGGGAAAAACTGTATCTCAGAAACCATTAGTCACATCAAGCCAAAACTTTACAGGCATCATCAGGGGCCCAAGTGATATCAAGACACACATTGATGACATCATCACTCAAAAAACATGGCCGCCATGAGCCAATTAATTTTTATTTGAATTAATTGGCCATTT
Organism: Brachyhypopomus gauderio; assembly: GCF_052324685.1. NCBI lineage: Eukaryota > Metazoa > Chordata > Actinopteri > Gymnotiformes > Hypopomidae > Brachyhypopomus > Brachyhypopomus gauderio. The sequence continues at coordinate 44,342,854 of NC_135212.1, read as the reverse complement.
GACAGACTTACCATTGGCCAAACAACATGAAACCTCACCACTGTGCATATCTCAGGACTATGTGTCATGCTGTGCAGTTTTGAAACATTTGGCCACTAGGTGGCGCTATTTGTGAAAATCATGCATAACTCCTCCAAATTTTCACTTAGGAACATGCAACTTGTTTCTTTTTATTCCTTGCAGTAGACCTGACAACTTTGCAATTACAAGTCCTATTAAAAAATGCATACTTTTGTCACATTTATCAATTGTTTGAAAATAGCTATTCACAAACTAGTCATAGGAATTTGATCCAATTATGGAAAAATTGCTATGAGCATAATCAGTAGACTCTGTAGGTAAAAACTGAGTAAAAAAATGTTGGATTTTTATTTTTCTGATTGGTCCATTTTCCCATTATATCATTGTGGCCATGCCATATATGACCTATATTGCTATAACTCATAAACCATGTATGCAATCAATTCCCAATTTGAAAGGCTTTTATATCCTGAAGTCCTTGTGAGGTATGCCAAGTTTGGTTTAAATTGGCCTGTCGGGGGCGCTACAGTACCCAAAAACCTAAGAAAACATAAAAACTCATGCTGCAATCTTGTTATGCAGAATACAGACAAGTAATTGGTCTTGTATGATCCAGATCAATAAGTTCTATAACATTGCAATTGAATCTTATAACAAAAAGTGCACTGCCTGACCAGAAATGAACCTTTTAATTCACCAAAATGTCATATTGCATTACTGAGATTAATGAGATATCAGTATGGTAGTACTTGGGCTCCATCTAGTGGCCAAACATCGGAACGGACTGAAAACTATTTCTCACATGAAATACCACACAAACACACACACAAAGCTGATCTCAGCATGTGATTTAGTTCTGTGATTTGAATCATTTTGCCAATACACATTATTTTGATCCTTTTGGGCCTTTAGTGCCCCAATTGAACATTTTTTTGCACATTGATTTATTTGTGCATTTTTTCCACTCAAACAGCTTCTTTTGGGTCTAAAGGACCTATTGGGTCTATTGCCTATTGAAGCCAAGTGGCCTATTCGTGTGTGAACCCGCCAATTGCCGCTTGCGGCTATATTTCTTCTTATTATTATTATTTTTCTCCGCATAAAACGCATACTGCAGCCTAGACCGTAAGGCCCAGAGACACCAAACTTGGCAGAATGGTGTAGTCTCTTTGCGAGACCGTGCTAAAGTACAGAGACCCACATTGGCCTGATGGTGGCGCTATAGCGCACCATTTTGCGTTTTGGTCCATATCTCCCAAACCGTAGGGCCTAGAAACAAAATTCCACTTCTGATGGATTCCTTGGTTCAAGCCAAACAAAAAAGCCTCAAGAACCATTAAGCTCCGCCTACTTAGATTTTTTGCTAATTTGCATAATATGCAAAACCTACTTTTTTATACTAGTCCCTGGTTTTTCATCCGATCACCACAAGCTTGGTATCAAAATGTTCAGAAGAATCTCATTATCAATATTCCTGGAAAAAATTGTGACATTTGCATACAGTGTCGTTGTGACATGTCAATCAATAGCCTCGGGGCGTGGCCAAATTTACTTAAACAGCTATATCTCAGCAACGCTTTGACGGATCTTCATAAAATTTTAACAGTTGTTAGGGCACATGACTCCGAGGTCATAGGTCAAAGCTGGCCACGATTGTCCAATAGGGGGCGCTATAACATGGGAAAAACTGTTTCTCAGAAACCATTAGTCACATCAAGCCAAAACTTTACAGGCATCATCAGGGGCCCAAGTGATATCAAGACACACAATGATGACATCATCACTCAAAAAACATGGCCGCCATGAGCCAATTAATTTTTATTTGAATTAATTTGCCATTTGACAGACTTACCATTGGCCAATCAACATGAAACCTCACCACTGTGCATATTTCAGGACTATGTGTCATGCTGTGCAGTTTTAAAACATTTGGCCATTAGGTGGCGCTATTTGTGAAAATCTCCTCCAAATTTTCACTTAGGAACATGCAACTTGTTTCTTTTTATTCCTTGCAGTAGACCTGACAACTTTGCAATTACAAGTCCTATTAAAAAATGCATACTTTTGTCACATTCATCAATTGTTTGAAAATAGCTCTTTAAGAACTAGTCCTAGGAATTTGATCCAATGATGGCAAAAATGGCATAGGCATAATCTGTAGACACTGTAGTTAACTAAATATGGAAAAAATGTTGCATTTTTATTTGTCTGATTGGTCAATTTTTCCATTATATCCTTCTGGCCATGCCATAAATGACCTTTATTGCTATAACTCATAAACCATGTAAGTGATCAACTCCCAATTTGAAAGGCTTTTATACACTGAGGTCCCTGTGAGGTATGCCAAGTTTGGTTCAAATTGGCCTGTCGGAGGCGCTACAGTACCCAAAAACCTGAGAAATCATAAAAACTCACGCAGCAATCTTGTTATGCAGAATACAGACAAGCAATGGGGCTTGTATGATTCAGATTAATGAGGTCTATAACATTGCAATAACATCTCATAACAAAAAGTGCACTGCCTGACCAGAAATGAACCTTTTAATTCACCAAAATGTCATTGCATTACTGAGATTAATGAGATATCAGTATGATAGTACTTGGGCTCCATCTAGTGGCCAAACACCGGAACTGACTGAAAACTATTTCTCACATGAAACACCACACAAACACACACAAAGCTGATCTCAGCATGTGATTTAGTTCTGTGATCTGAATAATTTTGCCAATACATATTATTTTGATCCTTTTGGGCCTTTAGTGCCCCAATTGAACCTTTTTTTGCACATTGATTTATTTGTGCATTTTTTCCACTCAAACAGCTTCTTTTCACATTTTGGGGTCTAAAGGACCTTTTGGGCCTCTGCCTATTGAGGCCAAGAAGCCTATTCGTGTGTGAACCCGCCAATTGCCGCTTGCGGCTATATTTTTATTTTATTTTTTAATACTTCGTGTTTTCAGTTGCACATGTTTTATCAAGATTTGAGGAGAATACAGATTTAAAAAAGAACGCATGTCTATTATTTACATTTAAAATATACCTGCAACATTGGTAAAAAAAAAAAAAAAAAAAGACTCGAAAGGACTTGAAATTCCAAGTTTCAGACTTGGGACTTGACTTGACTGTTGCCTGTCTTGACTCGAGACTTGACTTGACTTGAGTGTCTTTGCTTGAGACTTGACTCGGGACTTGAGGTATAAAGACTTGGACTTACTTGAGACTTGCAAAACACTGACTTGGTCCCACCTCTGAGGTGTAGTGAGGGAGGTGTAGTGAGGGAGGTGGAGTGAGGGAGGTGGAGTGCGGGAGGTATAGTGAGGGAGGTGGAGTGAGGGAGGTGTAGTGAGGGAGGTGGTGTGAGGGAGGTGGTGTGAGGGAGGTGGAGTGAGGGAGGTGTAGTGAGGGAGGTGGTGTGAGGGAGGTGGTGTGAGGGAGGTGGAGTGAGGGAGGTGGTGTGCGGGAGGTGGAGTGAGGGAGGTGTAGTGAGGGAGGTGGAGTAAGGGAGGTATAGTGAGGGAGGTGGTGTGAGGGAGGTGGTGTGAGGGAGGTGGAGTGAGGGAGGTGGAGTGAGGGAGGTGTAGTGAGGGAGGTGGAGTGAGGGAGGTGGTGTGCGGGAGGTATAGTGAGGGAGGTGGAGTGAGGGAGGTGGAGTGAGGGAGGTGGAGTGCGGGAGGTATAGTGAGGGAGGTGGAGTGAGGGAGGTGGTGTGAGGGAGGTGGTGTGCGGGAGGTGGTGTGAGGAAGGTGGAGTGAGGGAGGTGTAGTGAGGGAGGTGTAGTGAGGGAGGTGTAGTGAGGGAGGTGGTGTGAGGGAGGTGGAGTGCGGGAGGTATAGTGAGGGAGGTGGAGTGAGGGAGGTGGAGTGAGGGAGGTGGAGTGAGGGAGGTGGTGTGCGGGAGGTATAGTGAGGGAGGTGGAGTGAGGGAGGTGGAGTGAGGGAGGTGGAGTGAGGGAGGTGGTGTGCGGGAGGTATAGTGAGGGAGGTGGAGTGAGGGAGGTGGAGTGAGGGAGGTGGTGTGAGGGAGGTGGTGTGAGGGAGGTGGAGTGAGGGAGGTGGAGTGAGGGAGGTGTAGTGAGGGAGGTGGAGTGAGGAGGAGGTGTGCGGGACGGTAGTGAGCGAGGAGGGAGTGAGGCGAGGGGAGGTGCGGGAGGAGGATGGCGGGAGGTAGTGAGGGCGGGCGTGAGGAGGAGGAGTGAGGCGGAGCGTGGTCGTAGCGGGCGGAGGAGAGGCGGTAGTGAGCGGCGGTGGTGTGAGGGCGGTGGAGTGCGGGCGGTATAGTGCGGGAGGTGGAGCTGAGGAGAGGGAGGTGGAGTGAGGGAGGTGGAGTGAGGGAGGTGGTGTGCGGGAGGTATAGTGAGGGAGGTGGAGTGAGGGAGGTGGAGTGAGGGAGGTGGAGTGAGGGAGGTGGTGTGCGGGAGGTATAGTGAGGGAGGTGGAGTGAGGGAGGTGGAGTGAGGGAGGTGGTGTGAGGGAGGTGGAGTGAGGGAGGTGGAGTGAGGGAGGTGGTGTGTGGGAGGTGGTGTGTGGGAGGTGGTGTGCGGGAGGTGGAGTGAGGGAGGTGGTGTGAGGGAGGTGGTGTGCGGGAGGTGGTGTGCGGGAGGTGGTGTGCGGGAGGTGGTGTGCGGGAGGTAGAGTGCGGGAGGTAGAGTGAGGGAGGTAGAGTGCGGGAGGTAGAGTGAGAGAGGTGGAGTGAGGGAGGTGGAGTGAGGGAGGTGGTGTGAGGGAGGTGGTGTGAGGGAGGTGGAGTGAGGGAGGTGGTGTGCGGGAGGTGGTGTGCGGGAGGTGGTGTGCGGGAGGTGGTGTGTGGGAGGTGGAGTGCGGGAGGTGGTGTGCGGGAGGTGTGATTGACACAGCGTCATCAATTAGGCACGCTGGAGTGGCGGGAAGAGGGAGTGAGAGGGAGCAGAGAGCCTCACGTGGAGAAATAAACGACCGTGCCCTTATTGAGCTCAGCAAGGCATATAGCATTTCAGGCCCGTAATGTCATTGTGCCTTTGTACTGCCGTTATTGATGAAGTCTGTCTCAAAGCAAATAATCCCTCGGCGCTGCCAGCATTTGAGACCTCTCATTCCGTCCAGGAGATCAATGTAAGCGATCTTCAGGACGGAAAACGTGTAGGGAGAGACCGGGGGGGCGGGGCGGGGGCGGAGCAATGTAGGCGCACGCATCGGGGAGCAGACGCAGAGTGCATGAGACACAGCTGGAGCGCCATTGCAGAGGGGGAGAGAGAAAGAGAGATGGATAGAGAGGAGGAGAAAGAGAAGTAGAGGGGAAGAGAGGGAGAAGGGAGAGAGACAGAGGGATGGAGAGAGGGACAGAGAGAAAGTGAGGGATGGAGAGAGGGAGAGGATAGAGAAAGCAGGAGGGAGAGAGAGAGAGGAATTGAGAGAGGGGGAGAAAGAGAGAGAGAGACAGAGAGATGCAGAGAGGGAGAAAGAGAGATGAGAGAGGGGGTGAGAGAGTTAGAGAGATGGGGAAAGATGGAGAGAGACATGAAGAGGAGGAGAGGGAGGGGCAGAGAAATGGAGAGGGAGAAAGATAGAGAGGGAGAGAGAGAGAGAGATGGAAAGAGGGAGGGAGAAAGGAAAAGACAGATGGAGAGACATGGAGAGAGAGAGAGATGGAGAGAGAGGAAGAGAGTTAGACGGAGAGAGAGGAGGAGAGAGAGTGAGAGGAAGATCAAAGAGGGGCTCGTGCTTCAGTGGAGCGTGGGACCCGCAGACGAGAGCATAGTGGCCTCACCTGCTGCAGAGACACCCCACACTAACACCCTGCCTCCCACCTCCCCTCCCCTCCCCTCTCTCCCCTCACTACCTCCCCCACATTAACACCCTGCCTCCCACTCCCCTCTCTCCCCTCTCTCTCCCCTCACTACCTCCCTGTCTCTTACCCCCTCCCTATCACCTCTCTCCCCTCTCTTCCTCCCTCTCCCCCTCATCAGCTGCTCCACAGCTAACTGCTCCCCTCGTGCAGTGGAATATCAATCAGCCGTGCTGCCCCAATTTACAGAGCTCTCTGTCCCCCCTCTCCCCCCCCTCTCTCTCTCTCTCTCTCTCCCTCCCTCCTTCCTTCCCTCTCTCATAAGAGAGGAGAAAATTCCCGAGATAGATGCTGAGTGTTTGGTTACATATGTTTAAGTCGTCTCCCTCGTTGCCAGAGTACCTGGTGTTCTCCTGCTGGGGGAGAGGAGGGGGGGGGGGCTCTGGAGGGGGGGGGGGGGGGGGGGAGGTGGGGTGGGGGAGGTGGGGGGGAGTTTGGCTCCATGCTGCACCCCATCAGCAGCTGGCCTTTATCTGGCTTTAGTCTACGGCAGCGTCCCGCAAAGCTGCTTAAAGCCTCCCTCCCTGCTCAGAGCATGTTTGACTGTCTTATTCAGGTATTAGTGCGCTACGGCTGCAGCTGGAGACTCGATTCTCTCTCTCTCTCTCTCTCTCTCTCTCTCTCTGCCATCGCTCGCGCTCCCCTTCTCTCTCCTCAGAGCTGTCGCTTTGTTTTGGCACGCACACATCTGCACACCCACGCGCTGAAGCCAGAGTGCGCGAGAGTGCACGAGTGTGCACGAGTGGGGCCGGCGGTGTGGAGAGAGGCCCCCGCTTGGCCCCTCTCCCCCAGGGGCCGGGGCAGCGGAGGCGCCTCCCCGAGCCGTCTCTGGATCCCCGGAGCAGACGGCGGCGATGAAACGCACAGCGGGCCCTTCCGCGGCACGCCCGCACTGCCTCGCCGTCGCCATGCCGACGGCACCGCCACCCGACGTTCAAACACAACTCCCTGCGGCGCTCCGATGGGCCGAACGAGCTGCACTCAGGCAGGCAGAGAAACATCACACGTAGACGCCCGCACCACTGCAGAACGGTCCATTCAAACGCCAGAGCCGGCCCCGCTGCTCAACACGACTAATGATGTCAGCTCATGATTGGCGGTTCGGGGCCGCCGGCAGGAACAGTGATTATCCATCTGGAACCCTCAGAAAAGGACAGTGAGGTTCCAGCAATCGGTATCGATACAAGACGATACTAAAACCAATCAAAATCCTGATGAAACACACACATGGAATAGGAATTATTAGAATTATTCTAAAATCCATTTTGAGTTCAATTACTGGACAATTATAATAAAACTGGGGGGAAAGAGTATACTTTAATGTACTACTTAAACTACCAGATATAGCAGCTTTCCCAGAGTAGAGGAATAGGATCTCTTTAATAACTAGTCCCCCTATTCTACAGATAAATCGTGGAACTGACCAACAGGCTTGGACTTTAGCTGAGGCAGAGTGGAATGTTCCAGAAGGTCCAATGGTCCTCTTCCTGCTCAGTGGCCGCTGGGGATCTTTATGCGGGTTTGTTCCTTGAAACACCGGGCTGAAGGCTGCAGCTCTGTCAGTCAAAGTGACGTCCCTGAGAGTCCGCGCTGATTAGCATCTCCCCGCAAGTCATTGCACAGCTGCGGGAGCCTCCTGTATCAGCCAGGCTCAGTCCTACGGACTCTTACAGTTCGCCTCAAATACTCAGATGAACTAGCGCCTATTGTCTTGGACGGGGTCAGCTAGTTTGGTTTCGCAGTTTTAGGAAAACTGTAATGTTATTAATTGATCTGCATATTTCAGTGCAGATCATCCAGGTGAATAATTCAATTTTCAGAACTAGCTGCATATCAGCTGAATCTATCCTTCACCTAACCTTGTCTGCCAGTTCAAACTCATCAACCATGGATGATCTCCACTGCTGTATTCTACACGGCTAAAGAAACGGCATCTCGTTTGAACATTGCGTAGTTCTGCCTGTGTACTACTGACTGGTAGGAGTCGTTTTTTCCTCTGCCAACTGTATTTGGTTTGAGGCTCATTTTCTGTAGGTTGCCTTGCATCCACTAATCCCTTAACCCCAGCTGTCATATGAGGGATTGGCAAATGCCAAACACCTGATTTATTAGTTTATTAGATTTCAAATCCAGTGTAGTGAAAATACTCCACATAATTGCTTTTCTTATGTCAAACTGCTTTGATGATTTTATGAGGGAATAATGCCTGGTTTTATGTTAACCATTAATAAAATACCTGCAGTCTCTTGCTGTAAGATTTTCTCAAACAAAATATAATGTCAGCATCAATACTGGAGTAATACAGAATACGGCATCAAAATGTCATGAATATTCAAGGGAAGGAAGGAATCTGTTCACTTATTTTACAACCGGGTAGTAAGATTCCCCTCAGAGACGATACTCCCTCTACACATGCTTGCCTGGCATGTATAATTAAGGTAGATAACTTAGAGATGTGAACATGTTGGACAGAGAGCTCTCACCCTCAGTTCACCCTCCACCAACACGAGAGAGTGAGAGCTACAGAGAGGTGTAAGGGAAGGGAGAGCAGAGAGAGAGGTGGAAGGGAAGAGTGAGAGTCAAGAGTTATAGAGGTGAGAAAAAGAGAGAGAGGGAGGAGGAGGAGACAAATCCTGTCTGAAGATCCTGAAGAGATTATGTGATCAAGGGAAGACTGATACGTTCACGGTGTGTGAGATTAGCTAGTGTGAGGCATGACAATCAGGGCCTACACACTTCTTGTACCTACTGCCAATATATTATTCAGAAACATACCTCTGCATTGGCTGATAAAGCCTCATTGGTTTTAAGATACATTGGAGCCAACTGTATTGGCATTCATCTACTCTCCTTCCCTTCCACCGTCATGATGGTGCAATGATTCCAAAGGAAAAAAACCAAAAAAAAAAAAAACTTGGAATTATCTTTTATTTCTATCACCCATAAATCACACATTGAGTTTTGATTTTGAGTTTGGTTAGTCCACTTCTTCACTTCATTGAGTTTGGTTAGTCATTGATGCTAGTTAAACGTGCCTGTAGTTTGAATAACAGGAGCACATGTACCTTCTAGATCTAAGGTTAGATACTTTGCAAATCAATGCAGTGGTTTATCAACACAGCACAGTGGATTCCTGTACTATAGTACACTCAAAGCAAAGTCGCTGATATATTCCACTGACGTTGTAGCAGATGCATGCGCACGCCCCGGAATCCCTCAAGACAAGGTAAATAAGCCAGGCTTTTACTGATGCATCATCATAAAGCATGATGATACAGACGAAAAAGGGAAAAGTTCCTCAGCGTGCTCGTTTCCCTCGCAAAAAGGCACAAACGCACTGAAAATGCACCGTTTGTAGATTTCGCCCCATCTTGCGTGCATCTCCCAGGTCACGGGATTCACTTCCCAAGCGATCTTATTTGGGTCATTGTGTAAACAAGCACAGCAGCACCATTGAACCAGTAAGAGGCGACTGGGGGCCTCCCGGGAGGCCTGTGCGCTGTGCGCTGCAGGGGAGCAGGGAGCTCAGGGCCCGCTGGCTTCAGACAGAGAGCTGGCGGGATGAGTAATGCGAGCATCTGATGGGACCAGGTGGCCATCCCTCGACAGGCTCCCGCTGCTGGAATGCAGAGACGCCCGAACCTCCACCGCGCCGTCTCCGCTCGCCACTATTCCCTTTATGGCGCCTCCATCCCTCCATAAAACAGACACTCGTTACTGACTAACTGGAGTTCGGGCTGCCCCGTTGAGGAAGGAAAGGATTTGTGGGTAACATTAGCAGTGGAGCTTGTGCGTCGGTGCATTAACTAGACAAAGGAATTACAACAGTGCACGTTGTGCACCACATCCGGAGTGACAAACATAACGGCACATTTGCACTGTGCGCTGGACGTAATGGGCGGTGGATTGGTTAACTCACGGAAGGCCCACGTACGGTAGCAGGTCTCGGTCCCTGTCCTAGGGGACGTCTGGGCTGCGCAGTTTGGTGTTTTCTCAACTCTAACGCTTGATTCATTGGCTAATTATCTAGCCCTTCATGGGCTGAGAAGCATGTTTGAGTAGCATCACAAAACAGTGCAGTGCAGATTCCTAGCAAGCTGCTACCTGGAACTGAAGTCCTGGCATGTTACTAGCCTTGATTAGCAAAGCATCATATTAGCTGCATAAGCAGAGTGTTTCTGTTTGGGTATTAAGAAGCATGTTTCAAATATGAGCCAGTTATTTTTGTTATCTTGTGAATAAAATAATGTTTAGTGATTAATTACTAAAAGGTTATTAAAACAGAATGCAGTAAGCTACACAGACAAGGGATAACTAATGTGAAGACGAATGCATGTATCTATAATATAAAGGTGCATATAAGATACAATGAACAACTAAGATAACTGAGAACAGCTGTTGCAAGCAAATGAAATTTTGCATTACTTAAATGCAGATTAATGTTTTGATTCTCTGACTGACCGAGTAGCCTCTGCTTGTGTTATTATTCAATTTCCCATATGATAAAAACAGCCATTCAGTTCAAATAGATTGCAATAAATAACAGTGATCTCAGATAGAGAGAAAAAAAAATGACGCAAGCCACTAAGCTTTTCCCTTTTTTCCCCTCTCGCTGTCTTTCCAAAACAGTCCCCTAGCGGGAGCCATGCAGTCCTTCAGAGAGCGGAGCGGTTTCCACGGCAACCAGCCCTGCTACCAGCAGGAACCCCATGAATTATCACGCCTTGAGAGTTACAGACATCATCACGGCCAGCCCGGACAGGGCTACGAGGCACAGTCTCTTGCCGCTGCGGGGATGCCAACAACGGGAGCAGGATCTAAGGACTGTTACGGGCAGCAGACCTATCCCAGCTATAGCAGCGGTTCGGCTCAGACCAAGAAAGCATACAGAGGAGGCAAAGCTCAAAGCCAGCACCTGCAGGCTGGATATAGTGGCCACGTGAGCTCTGGGTACTCCGCCCAGTACGTGAGCGAGGGACACTTGCATCAGAAGTGGGAAGAGTCGGCTCAAATGGCTCAGTATGAACAGGACATGGCGGGGCGTCTTGAGCCGGGGGTCGGTGGGTCAGCCCAGTACCTCGAGCAAAATCTGCTAGCCATCTCTCAAAGCCAGTGCCATCTCCCCTCTGCCCCTGTCTATACGAGCGCTCAACAACAGGGGCACCCGTCCAACCCCACTCCATCACCTTTAATGTACCCACAGACCCACCTTCACTTCCCCCAGCACTCACAACCAGCCTCCTCCACCTCATCATCTTACATGGAGAAATGCAATCCAATTCCTCATGGCTACAAAAGTGGCTATGGAATGCCACCTAATGCCCAGTATTCAAGGCAGCTGGGTAACCACAGCAGTCTGAAACAGAGTGGCTATCGACCACAAAATAATTATGGCTACCAACAACCTCCTTCCAGAACTGGATTTGAACAGCAGGCTTCCCTGCAAGGGATGCCAAGTACACCAGAGAGCCTACAGAAGTTTCAGCACTACAATCAGCCCCAGCAGAACTACTGCATCACTGATATCTCTGTAAGGTCACCTGAACAATACTACCAGAACTGCAGTCCGAGCTCCAGTCATTCACCTGCACGGTCTGTGGGCAGGTCTCCGTCATACAGTTCCACCCCTTCTCCCTTAATGCCCAATCCTGATACGTTCCAGTATGGTCAACCAATCAACAGTGCGGTTTCTTCATCTTCCGCAGCTCTGCAAGACCAGAGCATGCTGATGCCTCCCCACACCCATCCATCCCCCATTGTGAACCACCAGTCTCAGAGCTACTCAAGCTCTTTGAAGGACCGTTTCTCCGAGAAGCTTTTGTCTAACCCGAGTTTGTGGAGCCTCAATGCTCTGACATCTCAGGTAGAGAACATTTCCAACAACGTCCAGCAGTTATTGCTCTCAGAAGCCCTCATGGCCAACAAAAAGGGTGGCAAACGAAACCAGCCCAAAAAGGGGGACGAATACAGGGGCCAGGTAAGGACCGTAGAGGACTCTTCATGTGCTGATAGCCAACATGGTCTTCTTCCCACTGATCCCTATGGCACCCCAAGGTCCATGCCAGCCGACTTACAAGAGGCTGGGTACTCCAGCAGCACTGAAGACCAGCTGGAAAGGAGCTACTACTACTTTGGTCAGGGCAAAGGGCCAACACAGGCCTCAGCAAATTCCCAGCTGACCCTGGACACAGTGTCCACCTGCTCCATGAACTCCACAGACGACATGTCCATCAGATCAGGTGACTCAGTCCGGAGTCTGCAGAGTGCAGTCTCTGAGGACAACCTCAGCTGTGACCCAAGGGTACCAAGAGTGCCATTTGGAGAGGAGCAGAACAGTTCTCTCAGGCGCATTACAGATGAGAAATCCCCCATTAGTGTTACAGCACCAAGCCCTATGAAACAGGAGAGCAATTCTCCACTGGACATAAAGCTATCTGAGAGTACTCTGAAGGAGAACTTTGAGAAATCCACCTGGACCGAGAGGTTGGCTGATGTAAAGGAAACGGGAAAGAGAAAGTTGTCCCCAGAACATGAGTGCAAAGGAGGTGTTATTGAAGCAGCCGAGAAACAACAGGAGTGGTTAGATGATAAGAAATGTCCCTCCCTTTTCCATAAAATGAATAAAGCAGTGTCAGATGAAAGCTACACTTACGAAATAGACGACACTCTTTACCAGGATCTGAAAAACAAATATGAGGATGAGGAAAGGGACTTGGAGAAGGACTGTGGTCTTTTAGACATGAGTCCCAAGGGAAATGGAGATTCAGAAATTAAATCTGAAATTTTCAAATCAGAGTCACAGCATACTGTAGAGAGCCCTGTGACATCATCGCCAGCTATTTCAAGAGATGTCTTTGAGTCAAATCAATATTTGCCTGAGAAAGAGGAAAACTCAGATGCACCTCATCTCATCTCTCAGGATGAGTTTTCAGAGGGGAGGCTGTCAGTCTCAGAGAGACCAGACTCCTTTGAGGAGCAGCAATCTGTCTCCTCCCATCCAGCTACTGAAGTAGGAGAGAACAGGAGCCTAACACTCATTGAGGAGACGGTTAATAATAAAGCAAAACCAGAGGAGTCCCATGCAGAGGCCTGTAATAAAATAGGGGAAGTGGGAGGAGGACTACTGGGCAGCACAGAAACTGTAAAGACCGCTGTCCAAGACCCAGCCCACAGGAGCAGTGAAAGGAGGTCAGCCATATGTGACATTGCACCTCAGTCTCACTCTGTCAAGAATGGCTTCTCAGCTCTCAATGAGAAAACAACACCTCAGACTCAGGCGAGGGATCACATCGATCGCAGCGATGCAAAGGTGCTGGAGCCTGACTCTCCTCAGTTGCCGGGCAAGTCAATACTGCACTCTGCACCATCTTGGGCCGATACTCCACCCTCCCCACAGAAAGGAGACGGGGATATAGAGCCAGGCATAAGCTGCCCCAGTGCAGTTACACCATCAACAAAACCAGAGCCTGTGTCCCCATCTGCTCTTCCGAGGCTACTGGGCAGGAAGCATGCACGGGGTAGAAGGAGACTGATCCATTCAAATGGAGGGATCAGGAGACAGATGAGTGTGGAGAGAGATGGGACTCCACCGTCTCCTCAAAAGCCCAGCATGCCCTCAAGTAATATTGCAGTCTTCCCTGATCACATGGGGACTGCCCAACTGGACATTAGCAGTCAAACACCAAAACTTCTTACAGATGGTTGTTTACCATCACGAATGTGTACCCGCTCTTTTGGATCACAGGCTGGCCCAAAGGGTTGCTCTCAAGAGAGGAGAAAACCTGGCCCAAAGCCTGGTTCAAAACCAGGTCCAAAACCTGGCCTGAAGCCTGGTCTTAAACCTGGTCCAAAGCCAACTATAAAATCAAGTCCAAAACCAGGCCTAAAGCCTGGCCCAAAACCAGGTCCAAAGGCAAGTCCAAAACCTAGTCCAAAGCTTGGTTTAAAGGCTGGACCCAAACCTGGCTCTAAACCCGGACCAAAACCAGGGCCAAAACCTGGGGCTGTGCCAAGTATAAAAACTGGTTCAAAGTCAGGTCCAAAACCTGCGGCTATACCTGCTTTCAAACCTGGTCCAAAACCTGGTTCAAAGCCTACTGAGGGAGGTATTCCTAAAGGACCTGGTCGTCCAAGAGGGCTCACTTCTAAAATCAAACTAATAAAACATGAAGACAATGCACAAGCTATTACAGAACATATCAAAGACACAAGTTCCATCATTGAAACCACCGAACTACAAGAAAACACGGCAGTCACATTAGACGCTGTTGTTAGTTCTAATGTAGACAGCACCATGGGCTCCTCTTTTGAATCGGCCTTGGATGCCACTTCTGAAAGGCCTGTAGCAAAAGAGCAAAAGTCCATGGTATTAAGATCTCGGAAACAAACACAAAGAAAATTCACAGAGGACATAGACAGAATGACCTCAGCTGAGGCATTGACAATGAAGCTCACTGAGACACCAATGCAGGAAGTGGCTCAGCCATGTGAAAACCAAACACCAGACCCAAACTCTTCCAACCATGAGAATATCAGCACAGATTCATTAAGTCAACCTAATGAGGAGATTGTGTCTGTTTCAATCAAAAGAAAATCTAGTTTACATTCCCCAGACCGAGTCAAGAAAAAGAAAAATGTGAAAGTTAGTCTAACAACAACAGAAGAGCTCCCATTACAAACCACAGTGGTGGGAGCTCGAGGATCCAGGGGAAGGCGCAAGCGTGGACATAAATTAGAACCATCTATATGTAGCGTTCTTGCCAAAGATAACCCTCCCCCCGAAGATACCAGTGACACACCTTGCTTGCCTCCTCAGTGTCCCACTAAAACAAAATATCTGCCCCCAAGGAAAGGTAGAGGACTTAAATATGAAGCCTTGGTTCAAAAAATCACATCCCCAGCATCAAAAAAACAGCCTCTAATTGTCCAACCAGACGTGCCAGAAGAAGCAACATTAAAGCCAGCACCAGAACCGCAGGTAACAGAACACAAAGAAACAGGAAATACCCTGGAGGCGGCCACAGAGGGTGAAAGTGCAGTAAGCATCGAGGAAAGCCCAGATACAGCATTTATCCAAACTCCAAGGAAGAAGCGTAAAAAGTGGGCCACTGTAGAGAGAGCAGAGAGACGGGACGTGGCACTGGAGACCGGGGGCCTCATTATCAACACGCCGAGGTTAGCCAAACAGAGAGCCATCAAAAATAACCACGAGATGCACCTGAAGCAGAGGAAGAGGAGGAGGAAATGCGCCGAGCTGGTGGAGGCTGATCCGTTTGCGGCAGAGCCGGAGCAGATCCAGACCAGTGTGGTCATGTCTCCTGAAGAACTTCCGCCCTCGCCACCAGCAGGGTCCTCTCCCTTCCCCAATACAAGTGTGAAGACGGAGAATGAACAGTACCCTGTGGAAATAAGCTCAACAATTACTAAACCCAAAAGAGGGAGACGGCCATCGCTTAAAAAGAAACAGGAGGAGGGCCAGCTCATGGGGAAGGATGAAAGTTCAAAGGGCAAAAAAAAGCCAGGGCCTAAAAAAAAGATCCAACAGAATAGTAATGTCATCAAGGTCACTGTAAAGGGACTGAACACAAAGAGCAGAAAAGGCCGTGTTCCAACTGTGAAGGGAAAACTGTCCGATTTATTGCAAACACAAGAAAGTGAAGGCAAATGTTCTTTCAGACCGTATGTACGTATTGACAGCTCCAGAGAACTCACCTCCCTTTGCACAATAGTAAACAGGCCGGAGGAAGAGCAGCTGCTCATACAGTCAAGAACGAGCTTGGTGAAAGTGAAAAATCTAATCACAGTTACCAAGGCAATACCACACTCTTCGGTAATGCTCCAGGGACCTTTAGTTAACAAACGCCAAACTGACAGGTGTGTACTATGTTGCCTGTGTGGGAAGCCAGCAAATTACAGAGAGCTTGGGGACTTGTGTGGCCCATACTACTCTGAAGACAGTATACCACGGAAAACATTGTCTTCGACATACCAGGAGGACTTCAGGCAAAGCAGAGACAGAGAAAAAAACAAGACAGGTGACGGCAGCGCAGAGCAGATCGATGTTCTGAAGGCGGAAGAAGGTGAGATCTTGCTTCAAGAGGGGACGCGTGAAGGTGACTTCGGACAACTGAGGAAAGAGAGAAGGACACAGCTTAGAACACGTCTTGGCCTGCGGATGAGGTTCAAAAGACTGCAGCTGTTGCACAGTGCAGCTGGTGGAGCAGCTCCCTCTGCTGGTGAGGAGGGCTATGACTTTGCTCTTCAGAGGTTACAGCTGGAGGCTGAGACCAAGGAGCACTGGGCACATGAGGCCTGTGCTATCTGGACCAGTGGCGTGGTAATGGTTGCCAACAAACTTTATGGACTGAAGGAGGCAGCACAACACTCTACAGTCACTGTAAGCACATAGGCTATATAACACTAAATACAGTAATAACGCTAAAACTGAAATGGTCCTGCAAATCAGTACTTTCTAATAGCCAGAGCAGTATATATGAACTCCATGTGCAAGAGTGAAACATGAAGGCTCGTCTGTGTCATTACAGAAATGCTCAGAGTGCCAGAGTGAGGGAGCCTCCATTGAATGCAGCTGGAGTCACTGCACCCACAAGTACCACTACGTCTGCGCCAAAGAGACAGGTAAGATAGAAAGAGATGGCACGATACATTTGTTATTGCCTCCATCTATCAATTTATCTGGAACGATGGACCCTATGTGGCACATAAGTGAGTACAAAGTATTTCGCCAGCACCTTCTACCACGGGAGGGACTAGCTGTCCTCACGTGTGCCAACATGGGTCTGAAGACGAAAAGAGAAGCTAAATTTCATATTGTGCATTTGGTTGTTGATGACTTCTAACACTCTGATTCGTTACCTTCATCACCCCCCCCCCCCACCCCACCCAAGGCTGCACATTCGAAGAGGACACATTCTCGATAAAATGTCCAAAACACAAGGTAAGCGAGTGAGCCTGTTCCAGCACATAGAAGGACATCTTTGATCTCCCAGACATCCCTATTATGCCATGTACTTCAGTGCCCTTGCTGGAACATTTGCCGACCTCCGTAACAATGGCAGCGAATAGAGGTGTGTGTGTCGCAGTAGCTCGCTAGCTCCATCTCCCAGGGCAACAGACGAGCCTAGCGAGAAGCTCGCCCTTATCTGTCTCTTATTGACTGGCCATCTCTCCAGCAGTGGTCACGCTAGTGCAAGCCATGCTAATTAGACGCTCTCTGCTCCCAGCTCGGGCTTCCATTATCCCCCCCTAAGACTGAATTAGCATTAGCGCCACAGTCAGAGGCTTGTTAGGTCGGCTGCATGGCTAGAGCTGTTTTTCTTTGATAAGAACAAACCATATAGGCCACCTGTAGATCTTTCGTCACTTCCTAGTGGATGCAGTCCAGCGAAGGTTTAGATAATCACAATCCTGCATCCTGTCCCTGGGATTATTGGTCATGACCAAATTAGGTGTGAGCAAAGAACAGTTAAGGCACTTTAGTGCTATTTTCATTGTGGCGTCGTGTCACACATGTCTGCACCAGTCATGTATGTAAATCCAGGACGAGGGTCTGATTCGAGTCAGAGACAACTTGAACTTTTCATTTGAGACACGATAAACATGCAGTTTAAAGATTCAAATTCCGCGCCTGCACTCACTGGGGTGACAGTCATTACTGTTCCCTACACATGCACAATCACACCGTGAATTTAGATTGTTTTGATGTACCTAAAGGCCATGATTGGATTGGTTTGGTTTATGGCCTTCAGCAACAGAATGCAGCCACAGGTTTCTACAGCATGCTTTGGGCCAATGTGGAGCAGATTAGCCATGTTAAATATGATCAATTAACAAAATGTTTGCAGATGTATTTTACAACTTACAACAAAGACTATTGAGGGTATCAAAGCGTCCTAATGGAATCACATGTTTACTTTTGATATTAGTTTGCATTTGATCATTCTGTTCCTAGTGACATCAGACAACAATGCACAAACTTAGCTATCCCTGTTTTATGAATCTTTTTATACATTGTATATGTTTCATAGATGATTAGTTAGACTTGAACTTGCTTACTGATGATTACGATCTGGTCTTGGGCTTTGTCACTGATAACTTTAGCCAAGGTGACTTGCCGACAATACAGGGCTGCACACACCACCTACAGGCCACTGGCATACACTGCATTTCGAGGAAAATAACAGCAAAGAAGACTCTACCTCCTCCACTGACAGACAGCGAGAGGCAACCTGGCAACAGATCAAAACACTCACCACTTTCCATTTTCTCCTCCTACGTCAACAGAGGAAGGTGGAGGACAGAGAGCGAGCGAGCGAGCGAGAGAGAGAGAGAGAGAGAAAGAGAGAGAGTTCAGATCAAGCTGAACGCGCATCGACTTGGGGATCTAAAAGCTTTAGGTCTCAGCGATGCCAATTTGCTGTTTTAATGAAAGCTAGCAGTAGGGATTCCACCCCCGTCCAGGTCTCCCAGGAAACATCCTCCTCTTCTTCATCCTGTCCTTTTTTCTCACTGTTCATGCAAGCATAGGCACTTTTCCCAGGCAGTAGGGCGGGTGCAGGGACCGGTTCATGTGGTGGGCGAGCATGAGTGAGATCCCGGGTCCCTCCTACCAAGCCAGTGCTTCAGGCCGGACCAAAGGAGCGTGTGTGGGGTGTGTGTATCTGCAGCTTAAACTCAAAGGGAAACAGGGGCTGTTTCTACATCATGGTGCGATATGGAAGGGGAGGGATTCTGGTGCTTCACCAGGCGGATCGGTGGTGGTGGTGGTGTAGTTGGGGGGGTGGCTTGGATGAGGGTTCGGGGGGGGGGGGGGGGGGGGTCAGCAAGCAGAGGAAGAGCTGGAGGATGAAGAAGAGAGATATTTTTAAAAAGGCTTCACGGCAGCACAATTAAGGGGCAGTCCTGCTGGGTGTTTGAGGGAGCGAGAGCGCTGTCCAGCTGTAAGGGCCCACTCACTGCAGAGTTCACACTGGCCCGGCGGCTACCACCTCAGCACGGGCAATTAGACAGCTCCCACCAGGATTCTGATATGCACACACACACACACAGTCTCTCTCACAGACTCACTACACCTGCACATGTAGCAAATCTTTGATGCATACACACAGCCTATAAAGAATGCATGGCAGAACAAGCACCTCAAGCTATGCTTGAAAGCAGACAGCAGTGTAGCCTATCGGGCTCTGTCACGTCACGATATGTCTCACGCGTTCTCACGTCATGATGTTTCTCACGCGTGAGCCGAGAGCTGATTCTCCACGTCCATCTCTTTCAGCCCACGTAAACCGCAGGACGTGGAAACCCGTGGAATGTCACCTGCGCAGCACTGTAGGGACGAGCTGCCCGTCGCCACCGGCAACCGGACTCAAATGAAACTGGGGCTTCGGCTGAAGGGGAAGAACAAAGGTACTGTAGCAGCGCTGACCTGAGATCAGATCATTCACGTCCTCTCCACCTCCACCGCCACCGCCACCGCCACCGCCACCGCCCAGGTCCCGTGATACTGCCCCGACCTCCACCCCACCGCAGACCCCCCCGCCTGGACACCGCCTCTCCAAGAGGACACACACAAAAAAAAATAAATAAAAAATAAAAAAGTAAAAAGAAGGAGTTTCTGTTTGAGAGAGAGAGAGAGAAAAACTGAATGTGCAATTCTTTTGATTTCTTTTTCCCCCTTAAATCTGTCTCTCCTGGAGGGGGCGCTATCAGCCCAGGACACCTGGAGGTGGGTTTGGCCGGCTGCCCTCTCTGGCCGCCCGAGTCCCGCCGCTGTTTGGCACAGACGCACGCCTGCTGATTCTGAAGCGCGTTCAGATTCAAAGATGTCATACATCAAGCACTCACTGGATGTATTTCAATGTACGCTTAAGTGTTATTAAAATGTACATGGTGTGCTATACAAGTCTAAATATATCTGAAAAAATATATATATATTATTTTAATATAATGCTCTTCCAACATGCATTTCAATGTGAATTTCCAAACCCACGGTAACACAGAGGCAATGCTGGTATCTGTCCAACTGTGTTGTTGTGGAGAGCGCTCTCTGCCTTTCAGCACAGGGTTGTGGACCCGACCGCACCGGAGCCACGAGGGGCCGCGTTGCCGCGTGCAGTTTCGTTGTTGCATTTTTTCATTTCATTTTTGCGATGAAATGAAAGAACTGAACATGAAGCCAAAAACAAAGAAGAACCTTGTGAACAGAGATCTGAAATGAACATTTCATTTTCATCACTATACTGTAAATGACAAAAATCAAGAATATTGTAGGCTCTATTTACTGCAACCATTAAACACGTTACAGTATAACACATAAACGATTACAAGTGGAAAGGTGACAGAACAGTTAAATTATTCTTACAATTCTTAATTCGAAGTAACTGTGTATATAAGTATTTGCTGCTGTTTAAATGTAAGATGTGATGTACTATTATAATTGTGTATAGTATTTCTTAGAGATGTTTATTTTCTATAAAAACAAATATGTTATTGCCTATAAAAAATGTTATTAAAAACAATGAATTAAAATGGCTTTTTTCAGAATTGCATTTGTCCACATTACCCATAGGCATTGTTGCAGTGTCCTGATGTTTTAAGAGATGTTTGGAACGTTGTCTGTATTGCTGCCGTCAAATACACTGGATTATGTGTGAATGTACACAGCTGTCTTTGCCATTCAGATCAGGAATTCTTTGCGCTTGGGATTCTATTCTCGTGGTTTTGAGGTGACGCAGAGCGATTGGGAACCATGACCCTGAAAAGATGCTCCTGCCACCCAAACGAGGGAGCCAAAAGGGGAGGGGGAAAACCACAGCTCCGCCCACTGGCTCCTCCCACCCATACTGGTGCTGCTGCTCTCACAGCATTACTGTGTTTAGAGACAGCATTACTGTGTTTAGAGACAGCATTACTGTGTTTAGGGATAGCATTACTGTGTTTAGAGACAGCATTACTGTGTTTAGGGACAGCATTAGTGTGTTTAGGGACATCATTACTGTGTTTAGGGACAGCATTACTTATTTTGGTGTTTAGGGACTGCCAAGATAAGACACCCAAGGCTTTTAAGCATTAAATATTCAAAAAGGTTCATGAATTAAAGGAAAAGTTATTTAAATTAGGCTATCACAGGGAGAAGAAAACAAACCACATGCATGTTCACATGTATGTTCCACTAATATTTGATGTGTAGATCAAAATGTGTACACAATTTCTAAATTAAAAGACTGAATAGGTAAAAGAAAGAAAAAAGTAGGATTTATGGTAAATGGCAAAAGCAACAAGGTCTTCAGCACAAAACACAGACATGCAGGTCATACATTACAAAAATGCTTTTATTTACATTCTCAAGAATAAATCCAACAACTGACAGTTTGTACGTTTGTGTGTGTGTGTTTAAAACACATTCGGTCTTTGTGATTTCAAACTATGGACAGGTTACTACAGACTGACAAGTCTACAGATTGTAAGTTTCCCATTTACGGGGGTCTCTCTCAACATGACAGTAAATCAACATAGCTGCAGTTTTGTGGGAGTTTTTGTTTGTTTCTGGATGAAAACAAACTCCAGTCATGGGAATCTCCCTAACAATAGCAACGGTTATGTCTTCCGCAGAGTTTTACATTTCATGGATGTAAATGGATACGGTAAGAACGGTAATGACCTGTATCCTAACAGCATTCGTTCTTACGACCTCTCCTGCCACAGACATTCACAGTATTCCTCCTGACACCCCGTCATTAGGGTCATTCTGTAACTGGACACAGTTTTTCATTTAGAGAGAAAAAGCATGCCACTTTGTGTCAAAGCCTCTCAGTAGTGCAAATGGACATAATATTTGGAGAATTATTACCAAGTAGAAGGTACTCTTTCCCACTGATCTAGGAGCAGTTTCTGCAAACATCTTAAGAGGATCAGCAAACTTGTCCCAGATCAACAGTGAAAAGTGACCATAACCACCATCACACTCATCATTGAAGTGATATTGAATGGTGCACCACTCCAGCCAAATGTCTGTGGAATTTCTCTGGTCCTACCAAATACTGATCTCTCACATCTTTAGAAGACAAAATTATAAATACATGTCTTTACAAAAATACACACACACACACACACACACACACACACACACACACACACACACACACACACACACACACACGGACAACATTACATGAAAAGACCGTTATAAAGCCATATAGATTCTCAAATCATTAGGCAGGGGAGAGGGAGGGGGGTGTTTGTGAAAATGGACTGTACAGATGACGGCAGGGAAGCCTAGCTGTGCTCGTCTCACTGCTCTGCACCCAAAGTCCGACGGGAAATTCTGAGATGCGAAAGAGTCGTTCTGGGGAATCGCACATGTACGCGGATGAAAGTCAGCCGCCATTCCAGCTTCTCGATGGCGCCCATTTAGCGAGGGGTTTCCGCTCAGGTCCACACACCATCCCGTTGGCACGGCACTGCAGACGGCCGGCCCTGACTTACATTGTCAACGTTTACATGTCCCGTCGTTACAACAGGACAATCGGCTTGTCGTGCAAGTGAGAAAGCAACGTCATATGTTGGGCTGAATTACACTGATCTCCAATCAACATCTAGACTCCCTCTGTGAGGGCAATCGCACACCGAGTTCATCTGAACAAAACTCCATCTAGTGGCCAAAGACAGCGCTTACAAAGCACCTCATTAAAGAGGATTCTTCACCCAAATATTCTAAGGCAAGCAACAATGACAGAAAGCTTCGTTAAGTGAAGAATCCCTTTAGGCAAGACACACGGTAATCACTTCGGCAACATCCTCATTCTGTCAGGGCAAATAAATTAAATAACATATTTTAGATGTATATAAAAAAAATAAAATAAAAACTAGAACTGAAGAGTCAGAGCGCTCTGGCCGCGTGTCCCTCTGCTCTGCGGTGTTGACTGGCAGCAGCTGGTCTGAGTCCTTCTGCACAGGGACCAGGGG
>NC_135212.1:44310029-44315029 GCF_052324685.1 Brachyhypopomus gauderio | reverse complement strand
GAACATAAGACAAGGGGCTTGTTTATGAGTCCATCACCAAGCAGTCCCTTTACAACCTGTGAATTTTTAATGAAAACACTTCACGGGATGCAGCACACTCAGGGCAGTGCGAGTGTGTGTGTGCGCGTGTATGTGTGTGTGTGTGTCAGCGAGTGTGTGTGTGCGCGAGTGTGCGTGCGTGTGTGTTAGGGCTGCACGATTAATCGTATTTTTATTGTTATCGCGATATGAGGTTTCACGATAAACATATCGAAAGAGCCACGATAAAGCCTTGAATAACAGCAAACTCAAATTGCATCACCTGCGTGCATTATCCGCGTCCAGCAATAGAGGGAGCTCTTCGCGCTGCAGACTATGATCACGTGACATAAGTAAGCAAGAGGCAGAGCGAGGTGAACATGCTCATCAGACCAGAGACCGTATATATAAAAAAACTCTCTACAGCAAAACTCTCGACAGCAGCACGAATGTAATTTGGGGGGGGGGGGGGTTTGGACGGGGGGGATATGTCCCCCCCACTTTTTCAAAAGTCCCCCCCAGTTTTTACGGTTAAAACCAAATATTTAAATAGCGACAATCCATGCCCCCCCCCCCCACTTTTTATTACAAAATTACGTCCATGGACAGCAGTATTAAAACCTTTGACCTTTGTTTATTTTGTAAAACGTCAAAAGTTTCTATACTGGTGGGCGTATCCTAACGAATGTTGGGGCGGAGATACGGTCTCTGGCGGAGATACTGTCCTGCCTACCGGTTCTAACGCGCATGCTCTGGCTCCAATTTTCATCTACTGCGCAAGCGCATCCAAGATGGCGGTGTCCGTGCGGCCATCTTGGTGGCTTCAAAAGTTCACAATGGGAGTCAACGGCGACGTACCGTCCATTATATATACGGTCACTGCATCAGACACGCGATTTGGTTTATACTTGATGCGTCTCGAGCAGAGACCATATAGATAAGTTGACAGGACGACACAAGTGAAAAGTGAAGCTTCCGTATGTCAGCTGCCCTCTAGTGGCTGGCTGCAGTACAACTTTTAACCCCGCCCATTCCCATGTAAGTGAATGGGCCGGCCGGAATTTTTATTACACGTAAAATAAGTTTTTTGAGCAATTATATTTTGTCAATTCTATAACACCCCATTGCGTTAGTATCTCTCCCAGTGTTTTTCTCTACGATAAACAGATTTTATAGAAGTTATTAAGCGTTACTTAAAGGGGTGTGGCGATAAGGTGATTGACAGTTAATAGCTGCGTTGATTGACATCTAATACCAGACGCTCAAATGTGAACGGGCTCAACAGCAAAACTCTCGACAGCAGTATTAAAACCTTTTACCTGTGTTTGTTTTGTAAAACGTCTTTATACCACAGCTTAATGTCTTGTTCTGTAGTAAATTGTTGTAACAGACCATTAGAGTCAAGTTGTTTGCAGTTCTTTCGGTAAGTAGCGGAGTTAGATATTTGACTACAGCTAGCCAGATGTTAACTTTAAATCCTCTCAGGTTAGCAAATTGTGCTAGCTAGTTCGTAGTTTAGCGAATTGAACGAAATGTACTTGAAGCATAGACCGTGTATTCATGTGTGTCTGTGTATACACCAGAGACCGTATATTATATATATACACACACACACGGTATACACATACAAGATTACTTATGTATATATAGTTGAAGTCATTCACATTAAACCTCATCAAACTAACCGTGCAGTCAGTGTCTGGTTTGCCTAGTGAAAATCGCACAACACATTTGCCTACTACAAATACATTGTTTATTCTTTAGCGCGAAGATTAATCTATAAAGTAAGTCACAAAGATTCACGGGTTGTAACTTTTGAACTGCTTCTTGAAGCTGTGTAAAAGTGCTATACAGAAGAGCTGGCCAAGCTGGATTTCCTTGGAAAGGAGAGCAGGGGTAGGCGCTTCAAACGCGTACCATGTCATTAGCTAGACAAAGGGCAATAATCGCCTCACAGCGGGGAAGTGGGCTACTCAGTGGCTGATTTTGCTCGCGAAGATTTTCGTGGCATTTGCAGTCCTAGTGTTAAGTGAAACAATATCTTTGTTCAGTAGTAGCTAGCTAGGTGGCACAGTCCGTATGCACGACCCTGTCTATACTGGTGGGCGTATCCTAATGAATGTGATCAGATACTGTCCTGCCTACCGGATCTAATGCGCATGCTCTGGCTCCTATTTTCATCTACTGCGCAAGCACATCCAAGATGGCAGCGTTCATGACGCCATCTTGGTGGCTTCAAAAATTCACAATGGGAGTCAACGTTGACGTACCGTCCATTATATATACAGTCACTGGTCTCGAGCGGCGCGAGGGTCTGCGTGGTGAAAATGACGTAATCGTGGTGGCTCCACGAAGGCCTCGAATTTTGTAACTTTGCGCACACCGAGCCTCAGCGCAATGAATAATGTCATGTTTGCAGGGTTCATACACCTTAACAAGGTGGAATTCAAGCACTTGTACGTCACTTTAAAGGTCCATTTCAATATTTCCCAGCACGTTAAACTTAATTAAGTTAAATATTTATACATATACTCTAAATGTTTTGAAATAATTCGCTTTTTATCACATTATTTAATGGTTGTTTCTTTTCAAAACGCCCAATCTTAATGTCTTCACGTTCGCTCATTTTTCATCCTGGAATTACAAGAGGCTCGTATTTGTTAACGTAATACAAGAGAACTGTTCAGTCAGATAGCTATTTGTTGTGAACCGAAGTAGTTAAAATTTCAAGCCTAAATTCCAGCACTTTTCAAATCTGAAACAAACAAACATTAAAATTTGTCAGGTAAATGTTCATTCCCCTGTTTTTGAGGGGTGTTTCTTTATACTACCGCATATCGTTTCGGACAACACTGCAAAAAATGTAATACGCGGCAAGTATAAACGCTTCCGCCGTTCACGGAGGTTCGCGCGAGGTGTGCGGAGTCGCGCGCTATGGTCACTCGTGAAAGTATAAACCTAGTTAGTCCGGAAGAAAATGAGCACAGCCAGGCCAAGTGTTTAATCAACTTTAAATAAATACTTTTAATGTCTTTTTTTTTTTAGGTTGTACGGACAAACATTTTACAGAGTATACCTAACTGCAAGTTTTTGTGCTTTTATGTTGGCTATGTTGCTTCTGTGATGCTGAGCTCTAGCTATAATAAGAAGTTTGTGCTATTACCAGAAAAGAGCTTTTATTTGCATTTTATTTCCTTTATTTTTTAACCTTATTTTTCTATTATTTACTTGTGTATTTATTCATTTGTTATATTATTATTTATTATTACTAAATGTTTAGAGAACACAACCTTGCACCGCACAAAATGTTTGCACTATTATTACTTGTACACGTGTTATCTAATTTTAGATTTCATCTATTGTTGAATAAACCTGCAAAATATTTGGAATTATTCTGGATTCATTACACAGTAAAAAACAAAACAAATTAACGTGCTGCTGTTCAGAGAGACACTACATTTCTGTATTTTAATCTTAATTTATCGTTTTTCACATCGATATCGGGATATCCAACAATGTTATCGCACATTGCAATTCTAGTCCATATCGTGCACCCCTAGTGTGTGTGTGTGTGTGTGTATGTGCATGTATGTGCATTTGTGTGTGTGCGCATGCGTGCGTTTGTGTGTGTGCGTGTGTATGGGTGGGTGTGTATGTGTGTGTGTCTCACTCTGCTGATTGAAGGCTGTGTGGTAGGTGTGTGTGTGTGTGTGTGTGTCTCACTCTGCTGATTGAAGGCTGTGTGGTAGGTGCTCCACTGTTGGGTACAATCTCTCTGCCGCCACGTCATCTCCCTGAAGCCAGTTAATAATCACCACGGCAACCGATGACCACCATTTTGAGTGCGTGTCGCAGCCTGGAGGACAGACACACACCACAAACACACAGAACAAACAGACACAGACCACAAACAGACACACACAGACACAGCACAAACACACAGCACAAACACACAGCACAAACACACAGCACTTCAGTCAGCCTGAGCAATGTGTGTACCAAGGTGTGGAGCTTACAACTCATGAAATAAAAACATGCTATACTTCTTTGACCTGAGCTTTGGAACAATCTCATTTTATTTTTGACGGTAGCTATTTAAGTCAAATAATCAAGCTAAAAGTGGAGGTGTGTACTGACCAGTGACGGTGGCCATGTTGGAGCTGATGGCGAAGGCCTGCGTGGTGGCCCCAGCAGCATCAGACGCACTGTTCAGCAGCTGCAAGTACTCCAGAGCATCAGAGTACTCCCTATACCCACACACACACACACACACACACACACACACACACACACACACACACACACACACACACAGTTCAGTCAAGCATGCCCCCCCACCCCCACCGAGCAACCTGCCCATCAGGCATCTCTCTACATCTATATCTCGGATCTCTGCAGGAGGAATCGGAGCGTGAGAGGATTCCAAGGCTGCGTATTAATTCCAGAAGCTTCTGGAAGGAGGCGCAGGCAGGAGCAGGACGCACCCTTGGCCCTCGTCAGGGTTCTTGTCTCCGCGGGGTTGAGCCACGCAGTACAGGGCCCTCTCCAGCAGGTGCTCTCTGAAGGCCTGGGTCACCTGGGCCAGCGGGTCCACTGCAACAGGCAAAACACGACAGCCGTGAGCTTCACCGGGCGTGTCGCCGGTCAGACCGCGGGAATTAGGGGGCGGGAACCTAACCACGCAGGACGCTGGACGGAAGGTCGGAGGCTCACCTGTGTTCCCAGCCTGGCTGTAGATACTCTCCTTGGGGGTGGTGCGCACGGACCAGTCGCCGTCCACGAAGAAGCGATGGCCGAGGGGGTGGCAGAGCCACTGCATGGCGGGGGGCACGCTGCCGCTGGGGGACAGGCAGGCCTGCCGGGCCCGGCTCAGGAAGCCCCGCTGGAGGGAGGGAGAGAGGGAGGCTGGGTGAAGGCAGCTGACAGAGGGCAGTGGTGTGGGGGAGAGGCAGAGGGGAGGGGCCTTACGGAGGTGATGTGCA
>NC_135212.1:44202529-44305029 GCF_052324685.1 Brachyhypopomus gauderio | reverse complement strand
ACAGAGTAAAAGTCCTCACCAGGATTTTGCTCCAGCTTGCTAGATTTTCAAATTAGTGAAATCCAGGTAAAATGAGTGGAATCAACACAATCCAGGAAGCCTGAGCAAAATCCTGGTGAGGACTTTTACTTTCTGAACCTGGAATTGACACCTCTGGCCATGTCAAACCACCATCAAGTTGTCCGTAGAAGTTTAGACTTCCAACATGTTAAGGCAGGGATGTTCCAAGAAGGCAACCCCGAGGAAGGAGAAGAGAACTTCTTAACGTTACCCAGAACTCTGGGAGACCTCACACGATTGATCAGGCATCGCAGAATGAACCTCACACGGGTCACCCAACAGTAGCAGTGCACCTGGCCCTGAACATAAGGTCCTCTGGCCATGATGGCACGATTAGAATAAGGAACCTAACGGGACTCCACCTGTCTTCTCAGGTCAGTGACGGGAGCGTGAGGTCACGCAAGGTGTTGACACTGTTGCGCTATTGGTCAAAAAGGTCCGTTAGGGTGATCAGGTGATTTGAATGCCTGTGCTGCTGATAGCTGAGCTCACACATCAACATAGCGAGGGTGCCACTGAATGCTACAACCCAGAACAACAAAAAACATGTCAAGCTCCTTACAATCGAAAAAAAAAGGGATGAGGAAACCAAGTCTTTACAATGCTTGAGCACAGTGGCATTATCCGGCATCTCCAGGTGAAGGCCGGGTACACCATGGGCAGGTCGCCAGTCCACCGCATGGCCAACACACACTCACACCTACGTGCCAATCAACCTAACATGCATGTCTTTGGACTGTGGGAGGAAACCCACACAGGCACAGAGAGAACATGCAAACTCCGGACCGAGAACCGAACCTTGCTGTGAGGCGGCAACGCTAACCAGCGCTAACAGCCACAGTTCTTGCTCAAACAAACCTCAGATTAGGAAAAAAAAAGTAGGGTAAAGTTTAACAGGACTGGATTGCCCTAATCATGTATCACTTGTTTAAAGAGAGCCATAAAATCTGGTCAAATGATTCTGCTTACGAGTGCCAATCGCGGAGTCGTCTTGCTGGATAAGATTAAGCCCCTATTATGTGCACTACTATGATAAGCCATGTCTGAGGTTCACGGGGTTTGATGTCAAATGATGTAATGCATGCTGGAGTGGCTCTTTTCCACGCAGCGTTTCCCACGAGCTCAGCACAGCGGTGCCCTGGAGAATTCTGCCAGCTCCCCTCGCTTCTCGTCTTATTTGCCAGCAAGACGTTGCTTCAGATTTTTGACTCTAATAAAAAATTTAAAAAGTCAGCAAATGATTTCTCTCCAGTGATACAATGTACCTCAATTCCAACATCTTAGAGGAGGTATTCCATCCTAGTGTTCACTGTAGCGCAGAAACAGCAGGTCTTAAATATCTTACAGTTCTTGAATCTAGATGCTGGTACACTACCTAGTCTGGTTCTTTTCGACGTTAGCACTGCTTCTAATACTCAGTACTGCTTTCCTGACTACAAACTGGGCTGGCCTCTCCAGCTCTGATGTAAATTGCTCCCAAACGTACTTGAGAGACCAGGAATATTATTAGAATATTACTGGTTGCACTTCAACACCGTACATTCAAGTGCTTGCTTTGTCCTGTGTAGTCCTTGCTTCCATTAACAAGGATATTTAATAAATAAAACATTTCCTTTTGCCAGTGTGTAGATGATATGGAGAGGGATATGTCCCTAGGAAAAGACCCACGAAGGCTGTACTAATACAATCTACTAGATCTACTACGCAACAGTAACTTGCATACCTGACTACAGAGAAACAGGCCAGCCTTGTTCTTATTATGACTATAAGCTGTAGAGTTCCTCATTTAGTAACCTTAAGGCTTTACTCACTGTTAAAACTTATAAGTTTAAATTAGACTTTAGACTTTTTTTACACTTTATTTTCTAAAACTTTTAATTTTTTCATTATTTGTTCTTAATTTAAGCTTAATTCTCTCATCGTAATTATATTTCAATTTCTATTGTTCTGTGCTGTATACTGGCATTTTATTTTCTGATTATTCTTAATTTATTTGATTTTATGCCTATTTTCTTATTTTGTAAAGCACTTTTCAAACCTTCTTCACAAAAATGCTGTATCCATAAAAATATTTTTTATTAACTTAAAAATGAACATATTCATATTTAATAAGCTTATAAATATATAGTGTTTATGTAATAGAAGTAAATGAAGGTAAGCATGCCTACCGGTGAATCCATTCTGGTGTGTGAAGGTAGCCACAGACTGTGGCAGCTGCTGGTTGGCCTGCTGGGCGGAGCTGATTGGGGTCTTGGTGGCCCCCGGGCCTGATGGAGGTGCTGTCGGGGAGGGGTGGGGTTTGGGCAGGACAGTCGGCTGGCGCGGGACTGACGGTGCCGAGCTCACCGGTGCCAACGGAGACTGCTGGAAGGCCGGGGGGTGATAGACCTTGTCGGGGGTGGAAGAGGTGCGGCTGACGGGGGGGCCCAGCAGGGCGTCCAGGTGGGGGCTGCTGCTGAGGATGGAGGAGGCGGTGCCAGGGGTGGAGGTGGGGGGAGAGGCCGAGCTGGAAGGGGCCGTGGCCGGAGTCTCCTGCACCGGGGCCGGGGGGGTCACGAAAGGTGTGTGGTCGAACAGACTCCCAAACTCCATGTCATGGTTGTGGATGAGCTGAAGCATGTCTAGGGAACGGGAGACAGAATTGGGCAACCCAGTGAGATGCAGAGGGCCTGAAATTACACACTAAACTCAAAACGCACATGAAAACACAGGCATGTGTGTGATAGAGTGCAGGGGTGAGCCTGAAGAAAAGAGTGGTCTTAGAAGCACCACATAAACCTCCGGATATGCTAGTTATGATACAGCCTAGCTAGAATGAGTAAAACATGGATTTATATGATCGGTAAGATGTTAAAAGACATACAAAATAAGCTGAGACCTTATATTGTATAGGATGCACTGATATCTCAATCTCTACTGATGATCCGCAAACTTTTGTAGGGTCAATACAGCCACCGGGTTAATCTTTCAGGCAAATTATGACCACAGCTACTGTGAAACCAATCTACTGGCCAGGGTAGACAGGTAATTCCAGTTGAATGGCAAGCAAACACACTACTATTCATTCGTAACCACAGGAATGAATTTCTTCATTTCAGTGCTACGAATACACAAGGGCACAGAGACACCTTGAACAAGCTCGTTCACAATCTCTCAAAAACTGACACGCCAAGTCAAATACTTGCATAAGGTATTATTAATTCAGTGCACATCTTGTACATGCTGTGTTATTTACGGTGAAGCCTTGTTCTGGTAACTGTCCATTTAATGACTTTCAAAAATTAGCCACACTGTGTAGGCTGGCAATTATCGAAAGAATACATTCTGTGTGTGGCATGTGAATTATACTTAACTCTAGAATTCAGCATATTCATCTAAATCATTTGTGGTTAAACCATCATTATATAAATAAATTCTTCATACTCGGACAAACAGGTTTACACTGATTTATTATGCAATCTGAAAAAACTCAAATGGTTCTCTATTTGTTAAAAAAACATGGTAGCTTAGAATTGTAAACCAGTGTTTGTATGAGGTGATCGCTCTCGACCAATGAGAAGCCTCGAACGCGCGCCTCGCGGTGGAGCCCAGGCTCGAGACAGAGGGAGGAGCGCGCGACTGTAGCTGTAGCGGGAAGAGGTTACTATCGGACACTCGGCCGTCTATTTCAGCGCGAGTTTACTTGCGGTTACTGGGATTTCCAATACCGAATGACTTACGCTCTTAAGATGAAACCAAAAAAATAGAAATTTTATTATTTATCAAACATTAAACTGCATCATTACAACTACTAATTACATTACTTCATGACATTTTGATAACTACCCCTTTAAAAATAACTACCTCGTTACTCTCCACAACTGCATATTGAAATCGGTACATTTTTTATAATAATTAAATCGTTCATCACACATTGCAAGGCTATATTACAAAAGCATAAAGAAAGCACCAGTAACTAAGATAACCTAGGTTAGTTATGAGACAGTAGCCGGCTGAACCCTGCAGAGGTTTGACCGCTAGTAACCTCCAGTGACGCCACGCGCCCGAGTTGGAGGGGGCGGGGCTCCAGCGCTCGAGCCTAAAACTCCACACAATGGCGAAGGCGAAAATAATGCTGCTTTGTATCAGCACTACACATAATACACACCAGCCTGCTTGTTCCGCATTATGTCTAAATTAGATCCGAACCTCATCCCTGTTTTTTGAGCACTCCGGTCCTGACTGCACAACTCGGAGAGCTAGCAGTACAATTACACTCGGGTCTTCCGATACGCCCAACTTGGGGCATCACTGTACAGTCGGGCGGTACCTGCGGGCTCGGTGGAGGGTCCGTCCGGCACCAGAACACCCCACTACACATCTAGCCCGCCACCACTGCCAAACATGCCTTTCGTGACCGGACATATGACAGACCTGCCATGCAGACTGCGTTAAAGCACACACACACCATCACCACCAGTGTGTTGTGAACACGTGCACTGGTCTGCACACTTGATGGTGGGAGAGTTCACCAGGACGCTCTCGCACCTCCACAACTGGTGTCCTGCAGCTACAATACAACTTTATCTGGGACTATTAACACAAAGTCGGCCAGCCAACACTAAGAAGTAACTCAGACTTGTGAAGTTGGCAGGGCTGGTGTGTGACTTCTTACCGTCAATGTCGTTCAGCAGAGCCGTGTCAATATCGCTCGGATCATGGAGAGACAAACTCGGATCCAAGTTATCCAGAGACGGGTCGTCAAATGACAAATTATTCATTTTCAAAGATATTTGCCTCGGACTTGTAGAATATTCTGATCCAAACACGGGCGTTATTCCATTTAAACGCCGAACCTGCAGTTAAAGAGCCGCCTGAACGTTTAGGCGCATGCGTCTACACCGAGTCCGCTCACTTCAGACAACTCTGGCTAACTTTGTTGTTGATCTGTCAACTACATGCCAGCTGACATTTCCATTCTGCCGCAAAAGACAAACTTGTCCAAACAGAGTTTGGTTAGTGCACTAGCGCGCTAACGGAGGAGCCAGGCACCCACCCACCCGAGATGTGAGTGACAGCCCCGCTGACCAATCAGAGCTCTGCGTTCTGAATAGGCCTCTTTATGCTTCATATGCTGCTATGGAGAGAATTTGTCCACTGAATGTTAAGTAAATTGTAGGCTACAGAATCACTGATGCCTGAAGATACCAAGTTTTAATAATAAAATAAAATAATAATAAAATACATTTTAATAAAAAAAAACGCATACAACACATGTTTAGGTTCAACTATACTGTTAAATATTTATGATTTCTACATTTCTATTATATCTTGGGTGTTAAACAGTCTAATATTCAAAAATAATAAACCAAAAAATTGACCACGAAATTCATATGCACCTTTTACTGAACAGAATTATCACAGGCATTCGTATTCACCTTATTATGAAAAACTTTAGATTTAGTCTCCTCGACAGCAACAGCATGGTGACGAATAAAGTGGGCATGTCTTAATCAGCCAATCAAAGTTAGTGAAAGGAGGGCTTTGGTTCTTCAAGTTTGCCTGAGCTTCAGAGTCGGCTCCGCCTGTAGAACCAGAGAAACTGGCCAATGGAGACCCAGAACCAGAGTGGGGTGATGTGACATCACACATGTGGCTCCTGTGATTACATCATGTAATATCTCCTAAAATAATGACCATTATAAAGCGAAATTTAATTCCTTATCTTGAAAGATAAATTGCTGCAAATCGGAACATGCTACACTTCTGTACTGAAAAGACAAACAATATCATGCACAAATATTATTCAATAAGATCGTGTTGGATACTTTTGAAACTATATATATATATATATATATATATATATATATATATATATATATATATATATATATATATATGTATGTGTGTGTGTGTGTGTGTATATATATTTATATATATATATATATACACACACACACATACATATATATATATATATATATATACACGCACACATACAATGCAGGTTCACAACAAAGCATAGAAGCACAGGGAGCAAGCAAGGTGAAGTCGGTCAATGACCTAGAGTAACACAGTAGCTCCACAGCAGTGCTAGTGAAATATACCTGTCAGCTGGGTTGCCAGAGCTTATCCCAAGAATAACACTAATATTATACATAATATTATACTAATATTTTTTATACAGCATTTATCATTAAAAATTATAGATAAAATTGAAAACGCTGTCGGTCCACTTGCCTGTTATTCCAATATAGAGAGCCGAGTTCATAACTTAAGGCCAGATTCAAACCATTTAATCAACTGCAGCACTTGTATGACTGATAACTACACAGACACATACAAACACCGTTCATCATCATCATCTTTGCACAAAAGAAAATGAAGCAGCCAGGAAATGAAAATATACTAGGCTGTATCTCACTTTAATAAAATAATACAATTAAACAATAAATCTCACAATAGGAAATTATTACATTTCAATATCCTAAAATACATTAAGCAATTAATCTTTGAGACAAATGATCAAAATAATTAAGACTTTTAATGTCACATGGTAACATTCATTAAAGCAGTTATTACAAATAACGGCTGCCAGGTCAGTTGAAAGCAATGCTTTATCTAGAACACAGACAGGTAGCACTAACAGGTCTCAGCAGAAGGCTACTTAAAAAAAAAAAAAAGATGAGAAACATTAATAATCCATTAATTAGTATTGTAAGCACTTTGAGTGCATATAAGAGGAAAAGTAAGGGTCTTGTTAACAGAGCCCTCTCTGAAACTTTTGGTAGTTGGTAGTTCTGCCATTATCTAACTTGTGATCTAGTCATATTCTAAGCATATAGCAGTAGAGCCGTGTAGTTTACCACATTTGTCTTTCATTGTTTATTCTTGCCATATCTGACCCACAACGTCCTCGTTTATTTCAATGCCGCATTAGCAGAAAGCATCATTTTAAGGCAGAGAAGAAACAGTAAGTCTACTATTAATATGGCAAAATACATATTAAAACTGTGTAATGTGAAACAACATTGGTCTCTCTGACTGCCTTTAGTATTATTTATGAAGTGGAGAAGACGTCACATCTCCATCGTTAAACTTGATGTTCAGCCAAACTTTTCACTGAAGTGAAACATTTAACTCAAAAGTAAACGTACTTCCTTTACAGGACCGAACGTCAAAGCCCAAGCTTTCAGCAGTGTAATCTCCAAAAATATTCATTTAGATCACCTTCCGGGTTTCTCTCTTCCTCGTGTGATATCCAACCATGCTTGTTGGTCCCTGAGCCTAATAAATCAAGTTTATTGACCACACATATCCACCATGAAGATCAACTTGAACCATTTTCAGTATGAACCATGAACCAAGGGGGGTGTTGGGGGTCACTCAGGTTTTTTGAATCTCGTCACAAACCAGAAGCCAGAAATAAAACTACATAAAAGCAGACAGAACATCTTACCCAAAGTTTGACAACATGTTAACCTAAACATTTTTGTAATAACTGTACATGTATTTACTAATACATTTGAACACAGTTTACCCAATATGCTACCATAATTTCATTCCGCAAGTAGTGTCCTCACAAAAGCTCCATCCATGAACTTGTTTCCCATATATTTTACTTTTATCTGTGCTTCACATGCAGTTTCTATAAGTAGGAGAACAAAGTTTAAAGCCTTTCCTGTGTGCTTTCATGTGTGAGGACTGGAATTTCAGGGGTCCAAAACAAAGGTTCTGAGAAAGACACACAGACAAATAACAATTCATGGAAAAAATACAGTCACCAACCATACACTCATCAAAGCAAAGCTGTGTTTTCTGGGTCAGGGTATCCCGATATTCCTAGCAGTAGTAACTAGACTTATTTCATTTGGCCGTAGTTTTACAGCCGTCTGGAAACCCGCTCAGCTGTTCAGAGAGAAAATGAATTTTGATCGTGATGATGTGCAGGAGCACCTGTTTCAGATGCTCCGTTCAGGCCATGGTTCACAACCATGACTCTTATTTTGCCTTCCCCTTTTCTAAGCCTCTCCTGGCCTGCACATGCAGAGAGACCTCGTTAGCTAATCTGCTACCATAACTGAGTTCCACACTTCCTTTATGTCTCCCGTAAGGACATTAAGGAAGAGAATCAGATTACAGAACTCAGTTACTACAGTATCAGCATATAGGAATGACATAAGGATTAAAACACACTTTACGTACTGGCATATTGAGAATTAAAGCTACAAAATGCAATATACAACAATGGGTTTTTGCACTGCAATGATGCCAGGGTCTTAGTATTTCACACGTTCTGTTAACATACTAATTAAACCACCTTGATGTTCCTCCATACAGAGAGTCCCGGACATTATCTACAGGACTCCACCATCGCCCAGGCCTAGCCGTCCCAAGCCCTGGAGAGGAGCATACAGTGCAGGGGCTGTCCTTTGCTCCACCTGGGGGTTGTGGGCGGAGGAGGAGACAGAGACATGGACAGCAGCGAACACGTAGCGGGGGGGAGGCAGGTGTTTGGACGTCGGCGAGCCGGACACAAGGGTGGAGGTCACCGTGGCGGAGCGGGTGGATGAGGCCTCCGGCGGCCGGAGCTTCACGCCCGCACGGGCACCCTACAAGGCAAAGAGGGCGTCCTCAGTCCGCTCCACCTTCTTGCGGCTGGTGCTGGGTGCGCTGGTGAGTGGAGCGGCGTCTCCTCTAGGGGGCGACGGAGAGGCGCCGTCCGCAGCCTTGGCCCGCTCTTCTAAGAACTTGGTGAACTCTTTGACAAAGCCAAAGGAGGATGAGAATGGACGTTTGAACTTGAATAGGGAAGACACATTTCAAGCCACAATACCACCGACACGGGGCTAGAAATAACAACGAAGATGACAGCGCCTACCTTCGCTGGTGACCCCCTCCTCACCCTCATCACCTTTCTGTTCGGTGGGAAAACACAACAAGCAAAGCAGTCAGTGAAAAATGTCAGAAAGTCTGAATTATTCATTGCACCCAACCGTTATGGTCAACTGTTCAACCAAAGAACAGACAAACGTAAAGGGGGCGTGTTCTGCTTCGATACCCACAGTTCAGTACGCCCTCACAGCAGAACCGCAGGACTGAAACAAGCATGCACACTTTTTGTTCCACATGTAGGACAATGAGCGTTTAAACTGGGTCAAGCCTTACACATGGTATCCTGTTAATCAACATACAAATGATGCAATACAGCCACGCATGATGACATTTGACTAGATCGAAGAAACTGTTTGCACCACATTATTGAAACGTTGAACAGCTAACAGTCTTGTAACGTTTGGTCCATACAAACAACAAATCCAGTAACAAAGCCTTTCTGAGACACTGCCATAACTTCCCACTGCCATAACATTCTAATCCACATTTAAAGGATTTTTAAGGTGTGAGTATGGATGAGTGACAAACCTAACTGAACTGCTAACAATATTACTGTGAGAGATTGAAAGACTGATAAATATGTAAATGGATACAAGAAACCAACTTCAGATGGGTTATGTGAAACAAACATGGTGTGTTATGTTACCACAAAAAGATGGCCAAAAACAGCTGATGAAATCAAGATAAAGAATTCTCACCACATCAGCACAGAGCCACTCCTCAATGTCATCCATGACAGAGGACTGCGATACAGGAATCTACAGAGCAAAGCCATGGACAAACCAAAAGGCCCCCGCAAAGCCACAAAATAAACAAACCCACCCCCACAAATAAACAGAAAAAAGAAAAATCACAATCACAAGGTCTGCAAGGAAAATAACAACGACAGAAAAACATGCCATCAAATTCAAACCAAAGATCCACACAGCCCTAAACGCACGCACGCACACACACAAGCATGAATGCTGTATTGCATGCAGCGGGAGTTAGACTGAGCCAAGACGAGGTGTCTCTTGGTGTGGGAGGGTTGTGAGGAAAGCGGGGGCAGGTTTGTGGGGGCAGGTTTGTGGGGGCAGCCCCCTGCATTCACACATCACCCTGGGGTTCCTGAGGACAGCACCCTGGAGTCACCCAATGGCTGCAAAGACTGATGGCAAGTCCATTTTTCTTTAAATACACTTTCAAATGACATAAATGGCAAGGTTTAAACTGTAGGCCTGTAAAAATGTGATTTTAATGAAGGGGGTGTTGTATGCGAAGATGGAAACTTTAACTCCATAGCAGATGCAGTAGATGTCTGCAGTGTGCTAATGGTCCTTCAGTACTCGTTGCCTGATCCTCTATTACTTAACATTATTAAGAAGAATTTTTCTTTTGGGGTGACATGAAACATTGGGGTTTAAATATTTACTAATACTTAATAAATTAGATTAATCTGTACAAGTAAACCACACACGTGTTAAACCAAGAACAGGCCAAACACAGTATTAATATATTAATCTTACATTAACCAGGACATGAACAACCACATGAAATGTATAAAGTATTATTAATGATAATGACTAAATACAGCAGATGGGAAAATGCTCACTACACAGGTCTGGGATCAGTGTACAGATGCAGGGGAGTGAATCAGAGGAACGTAACTGGCAACCAAGCACCAAACATTGCCAGACTCGACAAGCGCGGGTACCAGGCCCGCATGTGAAGTCTAATATGGACCAGAACTACAAGTAAACATATACTGCAGCTTACGACCATGCTTGGCTAAAAGCACTATGGCTGATTTTGTTCCACAAAGCAATGTGGATGTGATACAATTTCCAATATAGATATGTCTAGAAGCTTCTATAAGCGAGGGCTGGCTGACCATATGTCGTTAGCCTCTGGGACCGTGTCTAGATCCCGCATGCATCTGATGACGTCCACGCCTGTCCCGTGGAGGGACGAGCAGGCCTTTCCGTCCTCCCCGTGAGTGAGTGGAGATGAGACAGACGAGGATGGCAGGACACACAGGGACAGGGACAGAGGGGAAGGCCCGTGAGACAGCAGCCCCCCCCCAGGCCTCTGGAGTGAGGAGTGCAGGTGCAGCCCAACACGGACGTGCTGGCAGGATTTATTACTAAAACCATAACGCCGTCCCCGTGGGCGGGTTCCCTCCACAAACGAGCCACTACAATCAAGTGACCGGCAAGAGAGGTAAAATAAGATGGCGTGTAATAGAGCTTTATTAAACAATCACTCCACGAGACATTACATCTATAAAAACGGATTAGACGAATAGCTTAAGATAATGGGCGTGTGCGAGGGGGCTGAGAATGAGGGCTCTCCCTTTTACTGCCAGGAGTGGGCGGGTTCAGCAGTGGTGAGGGGGGTGTGGCCATGAGGGGGGCGGGGACGACGGAGTGGACGGACGTAGGAGGACACGGAGGAGACATGGACTTCTACTGGTGAAGGCCTCACCATTCCTTGGGTGATGAGCCAGCTGTCTATGGGCTCCAACTCAGCGTTATCACCTTTAACACTCGACTAAATCAACAACAGAAAACAAACTTAAAGATGGAGCAAAAACATCATCCTCACCCACCCCAGACTGAGAGAGAGAGAGAGAGAGAGAGAGAGAGTGAGTGAGAGTGAGAGAGAGAGAGAGAGGGGGAAAGAATGAAAGAGGCAGAGACAGGCAGAGAAAGAGAGACAGACAGAAAGGAAATCTGCTAAAAAGAAAAATAAATAATAAACGACCTTCTTTACGTTGAGAGTCATTTTAGGTAGAGAGAAAAGGCTCTACTTGTAATTTAAGGCACAGAAACGTACAAGGAAAAACAGAAAATAGATTAACAACAGATAATCAGGATCTATGAGGGCCGGTGGGATGAATCGAAATAAAGGGAATAAACTTTGTCCCATGGGCTGTGTGTGTGTGTCGCAGTAACACTTTGGTTTTGGAGTGAAGATTTCACCACAGCAGACAGCAGACAGCCTGCCTACACCCAGTGCCGCGAGACAGCAGAAGGCTTCAGAGAGCGCCACCTAGTGACACACTACAGCTCGTCCAGGGTGACTTCAGTGGAAGCACTGGACCTTAACAGAACTGGACCTGGAGGATTCTTCCTGACGGTCCCCTGCCACAAAGTCCATCGGAACTCATGAATGATATCCAGCCCACTTGCAAAACTGAACCAGTTTTGTAATTTTGGAAATGGCAAGTTTTCTAATGTGTGCAAATGAGAAAAACAACAGGGAGAATGAATGTCAAGGAAATTATTGCAAAACAATTATCCTTCTTACAGTGGCAAGAACATAAGAGGTGTAACGGCATAAAATGTTGCATTCGACTCATTTTATAAGCTACACATTTATTCGATTTTTATGATATATTTATTATGTACACATGTAGTGCTATTAATTGTTGGACAGAAATAAATGCACCTCTGACGAGGTGGGTGGAGCAGTGGGCGTGGCATTTCTGGGGGCGTGACATGTTTGCACTACGGCCTGTATTAATGTTCCTCGAACGCCACTGGAAGAGGTTTGGTTTATGATTTTGTTCACGGTCCTTCCCAGGACAGCGCAAACCCATCGGACCTGGGAGCTCTGCGTCGGCAGGGCAACGCTGCACTTCCATGAACAGTATGTCTGCTTCCTGGTCTGCAAGCTTTTTTTTGCATCGTCATGGCACCGTGTCACCGGGTCCCGCTCAGCTTTTAAAGTCAATGAGAGATGTGGCATACCCAACATCACCTGTTGACCATGTGATCAGTCAAACCAAACCTCTTTTTAGAACTGGACCACTCAAATTAGTCAGAGTCAAAATTAGTGCCAGTCATAACATTACGGCCACGCCCACATGCGTCTGCACCATGGTCTCATCCCTTATTTCTGAGCTTGTGCTGTGACCATGCTGCCCACGGTGCCATTTTAATAAAGCTTCCCCAACTTCAAACGTGGTGCTAATGGACACGCTGTGGCATAAAGACAACAGGGCCGTTAACTCACACGGAGATGCGTGTGCAGACTGGGCGGTTCCGTTGAGTTTTGGTACCACATCCGCGCAGCGGCAACAATTAACACCGGCAACAAATGAACCTACTGAGCGCGCAGGTTTACTGTAGCCTCAACGCTACGTGCCAGTGTGCCAGGACAACCGCTGCTTCAGCGCAGGTACAAGCAGCCAATATGGAGCAGCTGACTGTGCCCTAATAAGGTTAGTGTCAGCGCCAGAGCCGTTTAAAGGAAACAGGAGGTGAAAGGTGTGTTGAGGTCCAGGCCGTGCCGAGATCAGCTAATCACAACTGCTAGAAACACTACCCGGCCATTAACACCACACATGATCGCAAGGTCAAGGTGGGGCCAAAGAGCTGAAACCGCAGTTCCCAGCATGCATAGCGGCACTCACCCCGGTGGCGTTCTGTTGTCGGATGTCCAGGGCGGAGGCCAGGCCACCGAGAGCCTGCGGGTCTTCGTATTTCACACTAAAACAGGTGAGGGGGAGGTGTTTGGAGAGAAACATCACAAGGTATTGGTGCGGTGGTGTTTGGGGGTGGGGCTAAACAGCTTACTTCCTCCGCTGCTCTGCGAGGGAGCTTCCTCGGGTCTGGGCGAACATGTCGAAGTCGTCGTGGGGTTTATGGGTGGACAGGGAGCTCAGGGTGCCAGTCACACTGTCTGCATTCACATCTGCAGAGAGAGGTGCGGGTTTCTACATCAGCCAGGCAGGAAGACACGGGAACAAACACTGTAAACCCAAGCAGACATCTGATACAATGCAACAGAGCAGATCACACCACAGTGGATCACTAATATTAAGGTTGGAGCTCTGTAGAAGACGTGAAATCAGTGTGTGTGAGCGAGAGTGTGTGTGTGTGTCTATGCCTCACCACACCCTGCAGAAGGAGAGGAGATAACAGCTGCCTAAGACAAAGCTAGAACATGGGAGCTAATGCAGGGCTGTGGTGCCAGTGGACGTGTGACTGTGGGACAGTGTGTGAGTCTCACTCAGTCCTGCCAGCTGGGTGGACAGCGAGGTGGGGGGAGGGCCGGCGGCTGCAGGGGCCAGGCTGGACGAAGCAGTCGGGGTGGCACCCGCACCCACGCAAGGACTGACCACAGCCGGGGAACCCGGACCCAGATCTATCAGATTGTTCTCTTCTGAGGCCTCACTCAGCACCTGAACAGCATCAGCGCGCGCGCGCGCACACACACACACACACACACACACACACACACACACACACACACACACACACACACACACACACACACACACACACACACAGCTGATGTGCTACTCTCAATTTTATCAGCATTCCATGGTGGGCATATAATGGGGGTATAAAGACTGGCAGGAGCTACCAGATTGGTGTACAACAGTCTATTGTGAGGATGTAGAGAAGTAGAGACAGAGTATATGGGTGTGTACATGAGAGAGAGAGAGAATGTGTGTGTGTGTGTGTGTGTGTGTGTGTGTGTGTGTGTGTGTGTGTGTGTGTGTGTGAGAGAGAGAGAGAGAGTGTGTGTGAGAGAGAGCGAGAGAGAGAGAATGTGTGTGTGTGTGTGTGTGTGAAAGAGAGAGAGAGAGAGCGCATGAGAGAGAGAGAGAGCGCATGAGAGAGAGAGAGAGCGCATGAGAGAGAGAGAGAGCGCATGAGAGAGAGAGAGAGCGCATGAGAGAGAGAGAGCGCATGAGAGACAGCTGGGGAAAGCAGAACAGAGTGAGGAGTGTTCTAGTGTTTTCTACAGAGAGTTAAACCATGTCACACGGGTCGGGTCAGGCACACACCACGCTCATGTTTTAACTCTCGCCTCACGTTTACTACACGCTGCTGTACTTGCCTTCCTCAGCTAGCAACAGCACAAACAAAATACACAGAGAAAACAACCAATGACACAGCAGCATGCAACACAACAGCAGCACAGCATTTAAAATGCAAATGAGCTCAGAAACCTCAAATATATACAAATGTATTGGTCACCCTCAAATAACACTGATGTCAGCAACACAATCACAGGGACGTGCGGGACGGGCACAGACGTGCGGGACGGGCACAGACGTGCGGGACGGGCACAGACGTGCGGGACGGGCACAGACGTGAGGGAGGGGCACAGACGTGCGGGACAGGCACAGACGTGCGGGACGGGCACAGACGTGCGGGACGGGCACAGACGTGAGGGACGGGCACAGACGTGAGAGACGGGCACAGACGTGCAGGACGGGCACAGACGTGCAGGACGGGCACAGACGTGCAGGACGGGCACAGACGTGCAGGACTCACCCCGTTGTTCTGTGCTGCACGGCCCAGTCTGTATCTCTCATACCTGCAAGCATAGAGACACACAGATAGTTACACACACACACACACACACACACACACACACACACACACACACACACACATACACATACACACACCTAGATGCACCTGCTCACCTCTCATATCGCAGGAAGATGTTGTTTAAGTCATCGTTGACATGCAGCAGCTCCTCGGTGACCTCCTCATTGGACACGCGGGAGATGAGCTCCACTACCCTCTGCTGCATGGCCCGGCACGTCCGGTTCAGCTCCTGTGCATGCAGAACACACACAACACACACACACACACAACACAACACACGCACACAACACACACACACACACAAAACACACACACACACACACACACACACACACATAACACACAACACACACACATAACACACACACAAACACAC
This sequence comes from Brachyhypopomus gauderio, assembly GCF_052324685.1. NCBI lineage: Eukaryota > Metazoa > Chordata > Actinopteri > Gymnotiformes > Hypopomidae > Brachyhypopomus > Brachyhypopomus gauderio. The sequence continues at coordinate 44,289,387 of NC_135212.1, read as the reverse complement.
ACAAACACACACACATTGTTTTCTGCTCTTCTAACAACTGTATAATGCTTGCAGTTCATTGGCATGGTTTAGACACTAGTCTGGGGGTGGGTCTGTATATATACTGGAGAACGTGTATTGTCCTTACATAAATGGTAAAATATAAACTGAACACCTACTGCAGTGTCTCATCAGCTGTATCTACAGTGTTACTACTCCCCCTAGTGGTTCATTACAAATTTTCCATTAAGATACGAAGCACTTATAAACATACATTTTGAACACTACCGCTTTTAAAAGACAGGGATCCATATAACTTTCCATGTATGTGGGGGTAGCAAAAGAGGAGGAATTTAGGACCTGGAGGAGTTCTAGGTCAGAGGCTTCCTCCTGCCCTGGCACCATCTCTGTCAGCATCTCTGACATCACTTTGCAGTTCCCACGTACGATGTCCAGCTCGCTCCTGAGCCGGCCAACCTGCGACCACACAAACAAGCACGTCAACAAACATCGGCAGGGCTACGTGGGTATCTACTTTCTCCTGAAAGGGTTGAAACGTATATTTTATTTATTTTAATTTTTACATACATTTGAAAACTGCTGGATAACTGATGCAAGAAATAACATGAACTTCACTGATCACAATACATCACGTTGTAATTTGTTCGTTATGTGGGGTTAACTGGGTGATGATGGACTGACCTGTTCTGGGTTGGCGGTGATTGGGCCCGTCTGAGGAGTGCTGAAGTCAGTGACCGGGGCGCCAGCTGCGGACGTCTGAGGTGTCTGGGGTTTGGTCTGTGGAGGAGCTCTGTACTTATGGGAAGCCGGATCCACTTCTGGGACTCCCTGGACACGGCACCAGAACAAGAGAACGGTTTTATCTGAGTTCAAAGTGAAGGTGAAGACATGAAGCTGGGGGGTGTCCTACTCGCTGGGGCGTGTGGATGGGCGAGAGGGCGTCCAGGTCCGCCATGGGGAACTCCACACCCTTCCTCTTCAGCTCCTCGTAAATGTGCACCACCCCGGTCAGGTCTGGACTGCTCCGGAACGCGTCCGCCCAAGCCTGCAGGAGTCAGAGAGCATGGACTCAGCAGCCAGGGGTGGGTTGGCGAACGAAAATTGTTGAAGTTGTTGTATTCACCGTATTTCGCCACGCCCACTTTCAAGTGTGTGTTTCTTCCGCCTTTGTGTTAGAACTTCCGGTCAGCTATTTTCGCATTAGTGTACACTACTACATTTTAATGATTTTTTTCATAAAATAGGCATTCTTGTCTATTTACTTCTTTACTTAATTACTTTAAATTACAAAATGAATGCAAGGAAAAGATGTGGCCACTGATTATAAAATAGTTACTTATCTGATAGCCTCACAAGCACCCGACGCGTTTGCTTCATCGGAGCTTCATAACCGAGCCATTTCTCGGGATAAGGATGATCTGGTGTTGGTTTCCCCTCCACAAAATGATAAGAGCAGACGTATGGACGTTTGGGTCGATATTTTAAATTTAGCGCCTTCAGCCTTAGACGCAGGTCCTCTTCTTTGGAAGGCGGTGGATATGTTATAAGGTGCCCCACAACACTCAGATCATTTCGAGCTGTGTTCGTAACACTGTTGGTCAAGCCAAGTTTTCCTCTTCTTCCAATTATTGTGACACCCTCTAACTCAGGAGTGGCCAACCTGCGGCTCTTTGCCTGGTTTCATGCGGCTCCCCAGCCGGTCCACTCTCACCTGCACTAACGGTGTGTGTCGTGGCCCGGTTAGTTCATCAGCTCTGAGGGCTCTGATACATCTTCGTGATGCGCGGTTTGTTTACAAGCCCAGCGAGCCACTAATACTTTTGAAACCGGCGTAGTGGAAAACGGGAGACTAGCGGTATGAAGTATCTGTGATGTTGTGATTGTGATTTGAGTCTCGTTGGTGAGACGCGGTTCTTCTGTCACACGTTTATAATAAACCACATACGAGGTGCAGCAAAAGCACCGCACACGACTGAGGGAGGTTTAAAAACTACTGACACTGTCTGTTCTTTTCTTCCTAAAAGTGAGTGCAGGTCAGTGGCGTTGTAACGAGTGTTGATAAGAGTTTATCCACTTTTCACCTAGAAAACAACAGTTGCGTACATAACAGAGCTCGTAGTGCTCCAAACGTGACAAAGTCCTGAAGCACATCACGCCTTATGTTTATATCGAAGTTTGTGTTTGTTTTTTTACTTAATTTGTGTCCATTTTATATCCCCCCCGCTAATAATTTACACTCGCCACCCCTCTTGGTCTCTGATGGGTTGGCCACCTCTGCTCTAACTGAACATATTATGCTAGTCATTTTGTGTTTGTTGTCGTTTTGCTTGTAATCGGTATCAGCGTATCCGTAGCACCGGAAGTTCTAACACAAAGTCAACCAAGATGGCCCTGCCCAGCGTTGTCATGGAAAATAGCGTGAATACTCCAACGCTAGGAATCTAGCACTAGGACCCTGGAGCGGTTTTTTTCTGCATTAGCGCTAGATTCGGCAAAGTTCACATCGCGCCAGAACAACTGAACAACACACACTTATAATAATTTAATGCCTCCCCTCATAAAATTCCAGACATTTTAAGACATTTTTAGGCCTTGAATATGGAAAACTAAATTTAAGACATTTTAAGACTTTTTAAGGACCCGCGGGTACCCTGTAAAGTGTACTGCTGTACTTGCTACAAACTGACAGGCTCAATCAGAGGTCTGACTTTACAAAGGTACCTATGACTGTGTAAAACAAAACCGAACTGGCCAGACTTAAACTGGCCAGGAAGTGTGTAAAATTCAAAGTTGGGTCAGCTGCTTGGATTTGTACCAACCTCGAACTGTGCTTGAGTTAACGCAGAGACTACCTGCTCACAGAACCAAGCCTGTATACAGTCATGGGCAGTATGTGGGCACACCACCAACAAGCATCTAAGCACTTCTACACCTAACCTGAGTGCCTCAAAGATGACCAGTTACCACCATCTTGATCTTTTAAGCGAAGGTCCATAAGAGCAGAAGACTCTGGACCAGACTGCGTACTTGAATCAGCGCCAGCACTTTGTCCTGCACTATAGTGGGAGGGTTGTTCTTCGGTGAGATGGTCTTCACCAGGACGCCATCGATGAAGTCTCGAGTGGCCACCAGCACGTGGAAGCGATGGCCACAGTTCTTCACGCACGTCTCCAGGACCTGGGGGCACAGACGGGCCAGAAACAAACCCGTTTAAAGAAATGTAAACAGCTTCAGGAGACCTTGAAGCAGTGGAACAGGAAGGAACCTGACAGTGTGAAAACATATGGAGCGGCTGAAGCTGGATGTGGCCAGGTTGGGTGTGTCCAACACACCACACCCCCAACACCCCCAAGGTTAGATGTGGACGTGCCTGGTGCTGGGTGTGTGTGTGTGTGTGTACCCTCCAACCACAGACTCAGACAGCTGTACTCACGGTCAGAGCCAGCATCACTTCCCGGAAGTTCCGGTTGCCGTTCAGCCTCTTCTTGACGGCGCGGATGGCATCTCTGGGCCTGTACACACACACACACACACACACACACACACACACACACACACACACACAGATAGAGAGAGAGGGATTACAGGGCAAGAACCAAGATGTGACTATCTGAGTGGATTATGTTTTGTCATAGTAATTATACAACATTCATCTTGGACATCGCTGGACATCGGTGGGCCAGTGACTAATTAGGCTTAGGCTGAATGTAATTGCTGAGAAGCAGGTTTCCCCTTACGGACCTACACTACGCCTCTTCGGACCTAAGGACATCGGAAATCCCAAATGCGACGAGCACGTCCAGTCCCATAAAGAAGTTACGGAATACGACGTAGAAACGAAATACGGTGTGGGGTCCACCAGGGTTACACCAGACACGGCTGCCTTTCCTGCCTGCGTCGGGACCAAACCCCAGCTAGTACTTTAGTACTTTACTTTAGTACTTTTTTCTCTGTGGTCGTGAGCAGTCCTGATCTCCTCCTGAAGGCCAGGGAACATGTGCAGAGGTGCGGGTATAGGCGAGGCCAACCCCAACACTCATTAACATTGGCTCGAGTTTCACAGTAGGGTAATGGGTAAGATTAAAGCACTAAAAAGAGCAGTGAACTATCAGGGCGGCCTGTGATTGAAGCTTCATATTTAATATAACTCTGGTAACACCGTCATATGGCCACATATTGGAACTCAAGGATATGTGAAGCACGTAGAATGAGCCAGAACATTTTTCAAGTTCCTGCAGTCTCCCACATCAGACACAAAAGTAACCAACACAAGACCCTCTTTTTTCTCACACAGAACAGAGGCGGGTCTGTGGTGCCAGGCGTGTGTGTGTGTGTGTGTCACAGAAAAAGAGAGACAGACAGAAAAAGAGAGGGAGACAGAGAGGGAGAGAGGCGTGGTCAGGTCATTCCAGTGAAGGAGCTTGTGGTGTATTAGTGGAATTAGTGTAATGGTAGTGCAGTGTTTGGGGCAGGTGTGCAGTCACGAGAGACCCGCACCTGCTTGCCCACCAGAACACACACAATGCGGGAAGAACCACGTCCATTCAGACCCTTTAAACCCAACTCTGTTTATCTCAGTGAGTCAGTCCGATCTGCAGTGAGTCATCAGTGAAGCGCGTGTGTGTGTGTGTGTGTGTGTGTATGCTCACCCTTCCTCCGTCTCGTTAATAATGTCACAGATTTCCATGTTCAGTGTCCAGTCCTCATTCTGTAATGAGCCATCAGTGGCCTTTTCTGCGATAAGAACATCACAAATGAGTCACATGAAAACACATGAAAGCTGCACGCTAGACAGACTTACTGTTACTACACGCTGCATTTATTTACATCATCACACGAGTTCGGCTGTGAATAAACACGCAGCCTTGTACGATGGCTTCCTTAATTGAAAGAGTGTATTAGCCAGTCACATATGTAAGAGAGTGAAATCGGGTCACATCAATTTAAATGAAAAAATCCTTTCATTTAAATTCCACAAAAAAAAAAATCTGTAATTAATGTAAAAGTCTATGTTCCTCCACCACAGAGGGCCTTCGTGGTTGTTCAGCCCCAGACCTGCAGCTAGGACAGATCACAGATCACCTACAAACTACTGCCTAGCATATCCACAGACATCTACGTATGCGCGCGCAGACACACACAAACACACACACATACACACGCACGCCCAGTACGTCTACAGATGCCACTTAGGGGAACAGAAACAAACGAAGTGTTTGGGGAAGTAGATGCGGTAGATAAGTGAGGTTTGCAGGTAGAAGATGACTAATTCTACTACCGTCTACATTTGTACATTGTAAATAAGAACTTGTTCTTAATGTCTCGCCTGGTAAAATAAAGGTTTAATAATAATAATAATTTGAGAAAACCAGAAAACGTAAGTTCTGACGGCTTTGCCCACTGCCCTGTTAACCTGATGAACGTGGCAACCGTCTCTGACGTTCTGTCTTTTTCCTGATGGTCTGATGAGGAAACGGCAAATGCGCAGTAGGAAAAAAAGGAAACAGTTCCTGCAGGCCGCCGTGTTAAGGTCTGAAAAAACCATGGACTGTTTTGCCCCAGACAGCTCACCGACGTGTACTTCCCGGCTGGGCAGGCCGATTTCCTGCTGGGTCACTCATGATAAGAGTGGCCAGTGCCCACATCCTCAACAGCCAGGCAGGCCCCACAGCAGATAAAATGAGTGCGTGCTGCCCTCCTGGGTCTCTGCAGACCGCTCAGATTAATCATCTCCACGTCCAGCACCGCTGCCCCTCTCCCCACCCCCCACGTCCAGCACGCGGCCCTTAGCCCCGAGGTGCTGGCAGGAGACGCGAGTGGGCGAGGAGTTCAGGAGCGAAGACCGAGGGCGTCCGTCCGTCCGGCACGGGTCGACACCTGGAGGCCCGCGCAGAGGCACCGTGCTGCATCCTGTTTTAAGAGGGGACGGGTGGGGTTTGGATGGAGGCCAGTCTCAGGGTTCACACTGGAGGAGAGAGGCTAGAACAGCAGACCTGGCTGAAGGACCTACAAACGTGCACCACCTCTCCCTGCCTCCCCAAAGCCCTGAACCAAGCTCTGAACCCCCACCCACCCCCCAAGCCCTGAACCCACACACACCCCCCAAGCCCTGAACCCCCACCCACCCCCCAAGCCCTGAACCCACACACACCCTCCAAGCCCTGAACCCCCACCCTCCCCAAAGCCCTGAACCAAGCTCTGAACCCCCACCCACCCCCCAAGCCCTGAACCCCCACCCACCCCCCAAGCCCTGAACCCCCACCCACCCCCCAAGCCCTGAACCCACACACACCCCCAAGCCCTGAGCTCTCACCCATCACTTTGCCTGGGGTCTCATTTCTATTTGCCCATGAGCTGTTTTGTTAAAAAACAAAAATAAAAACACTGCATCCGACAGTGAGACCTGTTCAGAGCACAACCCAGGTCATTCAACCCAGAAATAACATTTAGAAGCTAACTTGCATGGTTCACGGTGACTGCACATTAAAACAGGACTTGCTCAAGCAACAAAAACAGAGGAATAAAGAAGTCAGCCAGCCATCAAGCAGAGGCTGGTTACGTATCCACTGCATCCACTGGGACACCTTCATTAATCTCTTCAAGGAGGAGGAGAACCGAAGTAGGAGTCCCAGACATATCAGTCCAGACAGGTGTAGACACAGGGAAGACAGTTTGGGTAGATAAAAGAGAAGGATCGTATATTACGTTCAGTTTAAAGAAAGGGAGGTGAACCGAGGAGCCCTTCGGTGGAGCGGCTCCGTTTGGACGTGGGCCCGTGCTTCTGCAGAGCAGCGGGCCAGGTGGGCCAGAACCGCGAGGGGCAAAGCGGAGCGGGCGATGCGGTGGGGAGATGCACGCCGTACCACCCGCCGCCAAACGGCTCAGAGCCAGGAGCTCATCTGCAGTCCCAACCACTACGACCGCGTCGAAGAGCCTGAACCTGTCAAACCTTTTTTGCCCTGCTCACTGGTTCGAAGCTTTCTACTGTTCGAATGCCCCAAGTCGCTCAACTCTGAAATGAGTTGGCACTGGGAACGTGAGGCCGTTGGTTTCGCTGGCAAATGGTGAACAGAGTGATTTGCAAAAGTCTCATCCACATAGTTCTGCTCAAGGCCATGCTGGAAGCCATGGTAGATTCATCTCAAAGCCGTGGATGTGAGGAGAATGTTCAGCTGTCCAGTGGTCCACGCTGCTACACTGACTAGCACTTTTAAAAAGCAAAGCTACTGTTTTATTGATCTATCTATAATATTTCAGTGTTATGGGTTAAAACAATGATAAAAATTAATTAATAATTCCAACTGCACATTCTTAGAAAAAACTAAATGCTAAGGAGGATCTCACACACAGATTTCACTGAAATGTTTGGTTAAGGAGAAACACTCCATTTAGCATACATAATATAAAATGGCCACAATCTGAAGAACTGCTCCATACTCAGCTAATGACAGCTGATCCTAGAACAGACAGCAAGGTACTGGCTTAGAATTCAGTAGCGTAGCCACAGACCCTGCTGAAGCAGCACAACTCCTCACAAACTGTCAAACCTTCTCAGGAGAATAATAAGAAACTAGCCTATATCATGTATCATGGGCGAGGGAATGGACAGCTCACTGTCTGAAGTTTCTAAAAGTGGTGCATGTGATAGGTAAGGCAAACTTATAATTACCAGTCACAAAGTGCACCGGCAAGCAGCTCTTTGGCAGTGGGCATGATTTGAGCAGAATTTCACAAGAAGCCGGAGGACTCATTAAATAATCCTAACGTTATAATAGACTCAGAATGATAAATGGACTTAGAAATGAGACGTGCGAGTATTCTCACAGCTCACGTGTTTGTGACTAACAGTTCAAATCGAAATGCTCAGCCTGAAAGACCTGCTGCAGGTAATCTCCCACACGAAGGCGTGGTTAGCCTCCCAAAAAACTCCACAACTAACCGCACAATTCATCCGTAGGGCTGCTTGAGAAAAGCAATGTTTCGTGAGCTGTATAAAAAAAATAAGACTTGGACTTGCGCAGAAGTGGATATTAGATACTGCAAACTATGTGTAGTTTTACCAGGTTGTTGTTTTACCAAACCAGACCAGGTTTGTCTCCTCTGCTCTTCTCTTGCAAAAGCATTAAGCAATTACATTATATTGCGTATATATATATATGAAAATATATATATATATATATATATATATATATATATATATATATATATATATATATATATATATATGAAACACTAAAATGTCATGCCAGTCAGGTGGCACTACACTGCCAGCTCAGCTGAATCCTCAGATAGGAGAAAACACACCCAGGAACTGAGTAACCAAAACACTTTTACAGGGTTTAACCAGATATTCGACTATGCCATATTGAACAGGCATGTAGGATGTGCTGCTATATAAAGGGGAGGGGGGTTAATCTTTCGACAACATGTTTAATGTCTATGTGGTGGACATTAAGGGCTCGTTTATTTAGTGATGACTAACTCACTGATCCACTGTGGTAACTGTGATTTACTGCGAACTGGGCTCGACCGTGTATGAAAACACTGAATAAATCACAGTCTTGATACGTGACTGTACACAACATTAGGATGGTTTACCTGAAGGGTTTACCCTGCACGGATGCAGTGTAACTGAGTAACATACATCCTGAGAAACACTGTACAGTAAGAGTGTGCTTTACTCGCTGGTGTTAACGTGAACATCACACTGTAGTTTACTGGTGCTGTTAGCTGCAGGCTAGCTCGGCTAACTCTACGGCTAGCTGCCGGCTGCTGTGCTACCCGGCAATAAGTTCGCTTGGAGCAGTAAAGCACTTTTGTCATACCCGCAAGTGACACAAGCTCAATCCTCACTATAACTCATTGATAGGCGGCCGAGATAACAGTGTAACTCACCGACGCACTGGCCAACGGGAGTGCTGAACGGATTCCCCAACAAGAACTCCATCTTGATGACAACAAACAGGCCTCAGCCGCTGACGCTGGGCGCACGCTAAGCTCCGCCTACCGCGAGGTTTGATTGGAGGACGCAGATGAGATTCTCATTGGGTGAGGAAACTGCTCGTCAACCATGAATAAACACGCTATTGGTTACATTCCACAGCGGGGAGACCCACAGTAGCTACGGCTGTTGTCAGAGTTGCCAGGTTCGCGGTTTTCACGCCAAATTGGGGCTTGTTTGAAAATCCAGCCGCGGGTAAAAATTTTGGGGTCGCGGGGTGCGGTTTTTTGGGCTACTTTTGAGTTGGGCTACCGCGGGAGTTACAAGTCAACACTAAGAATCGATCGCGATATAATACTTAATTTGTCTCCATTTTACACTCGCCACCCCCCCTGAAAAGTTGGCAACCCTGCAGACATATACTTTGGGCTAGTTTAGGCTTCTGAAGGGCGGGTTTTACACTGACTTTGTGCGGGATATTTTTGTAGGACCTGGCAACCCTGGCTGTTGTGGTTTTGGAATCGTGATATGTGAACACTATAAGCAACACGTCTACGTCTAACATTATTATTAATCTGACATGAACCACATACAAATATTTTAATACGATTATTTTAATAATTACTACGGAAATCCATGAGGCTAATTTAATGTCGTAGCTTTTTGGGAAACGACTGGCAAAACATAGAGGACAGCCTAGTACGTCCTGTTGCTAAGTAACGTCTGGTTAAAACAGGAGACGAGTGAAGTCCTACCAGGCAAATAACACCCTTATACACTGGGAAACAGGTAGATAACTTACTATCCTGCCTAACTAACTCCACTGTTTTCATATGGTATATAATTATTAGATAACATCATGGACGACTTTCATTGGGTGTATATAAATATATTGTTCTAGGACTGAGGTAGATGAGTGTGGATTTTTTTTTTATTATTTTATTTATTTACAGATTATAATAAATGTCATTTATAATTGTTAACATGTTTACTTTTTAGTAATATTGTGGAGATGAGCAGTCTATATGAAACAACGGAACCAAGTGTGGTTAATGAGGAGATGCTACAAAAAGCAGTTGAGGAACAGGGACCCCAAAACAAGGCTGGCCTCATAGCCAAGGAAGAGGGGATCCAGTATGATGAAGTGATTCAACTACGTCTGGACTACAGAAGTAAAAAAATAATTATTATGCAGGGAATTTATTTATATTATGTTGGTTTGTTTTTGTTCATTTTGACTTGGGTCTAGTGTATCAACTGCAGAGATGTCCAGTCTACTGTATGTGTTATATTGTTTTGGCTTACACTTTGAAATAGTAGAAATAACATTTGCTAACCTGCTCTACACTGTATTTACAGACATCTTAAAGATTGAGCACTTATGGGAGTTCTCATCACTCAGGAAGCTTCAACTAGATAATAACATTATTGAGAAGATTCAGGGCTTAGAGAAGCTCACCAACCTTGAATGGCTTGGTAAGTGTTTTATTTGTTTTGTCTATTAGAAATGTAGATGAAAAGCTTTTCTTGTGATAGAAATTATGATCACTTTCCTAATGTATTAACAGTGTTTCTTTCATCGTTTAGATTTGTCTTTCAATAATATTCAGGTTATTGAGGGTTTGGACACACTTGTGAAACTTCAAGACTTGAGTTTGTACAACAATCGTATTTCTGTCATAGAGAACATGGATGCACTGAAAAACTTACAAATCCTTTCTATTGGTAACAATTTGATCTCCCAACTCGATAATGTAAGTTGTCAATAACTCTCAGCAATTAAAATAGCAAAAGTTAAAACATACCAAATACATTTTAAAAACATTCATTCAATCCTATCTATCAAAAACTGGCTTACACTTTATTGCAAATGTTATTTTATATTCATATTAGGATCACAAAAACATAGAAAAGACTGTGAAATGTACAATATTCACTTGTTTAAAGATAACATACCTAAGAAAATGTAAGAACTTGCGTACCCTCAACCTTGCTGGAAATCCAGTCTGCAAAGAGGAAAACTACAAGATGTTTGTGGCTGCATACTTATCAGACCTGGTTTACCTGGACTTCAGGCTACTGGATGAGCAAACAGTGAGTAAGACAAAGATAGAATGTTTGACAAGAGGTGTCAAGTTCAGGTTCAGAAAGTAAAAGTCCTCACCAGGATTTTGCTCAGGCTTCCTGGATTGTGTTGATTGCACTAATTAGAAAATCTAGCAAGCTTGAGCAAAATCCTGGTGAGGACTTTTACTTTCTGAACCTGGAATTGACACGTCTGGCACATGGAAGACTTGAGGCTTTCACAAGCGCTTGTCCTTCATCATGGCATCAGCCCCAGTCTGCCAAAATACACAAAATGTCGAGAGCCACAGCTCCAGATCCAATATTAATCATCTTCTAAAGTGAAGAGAAAGACTATAGAACCTTTGACACCACACCCCTCATGGTGTAACAGTACATTGAAAATTAGATTAAATCACTATTTTTTTCTGATTTTCAAAAAAAAAAAAAAAAAAAAACCCAAATAACTCCAATGTATCCGCTGCCTCAGAGAGAAAAGGCTTTTACACAGTACCAGTATGCAATAGAGGAGATTACGCTCAGTGATGTGCAGGAGCAGAGGACAGCAGAGGCTCAGAACAGAACCGAACAAGAGCTTCGACTGCATGAGGTGAGCAGCTTTAAGGCCTATGGGTTTGTTTCTCTTTAATGTGAGATGTGCTTTACAGCAGTTCAAACTGCTGAGCGAGTGAGCTGATGTGCTCATTCATGCCCCTGGCCCATTGTAACGTCGGGGAGCTAAGGGACGGACACAAGCGCTGAGGAGAACGGTGAGGCATAACTACTTCAAACACAACCAGACAGGACATCTCAGATAACAAAAGACCACAACAAGAACTAGGGACAAAAAACACAGGATCAACTTACAGCTCAAGATTACAAAGAGGGACTGGAACACAGGGAGTATAAGTATCAAACAATCAAACCTAAACCAGAAACACCTGAGGGGAAAGCAAGAGGGGCGGGACAGACAGGACAAGAAGGTGTGGAACGTGGCTAAACAGAGTGGCTCCATTCGTGACACACATTTTATACTGCAGCTGATGCTGTTAGTGTTGCTTTCTAAATGGTGACGTGTGTGCACTTTAGCCATGTCTTCCACTGCTGTCCTCTTCTGTAGGAAGCATTTGTGGAGCACTTGAATGGTCCAGATCTGTTTGACAGCATGTACGCAGATGATCCCGAGGCAGCGAAATTGGCATGTCTCCCTGGAGTGTCTACGCTACTAGAATCATATCCTTGCTTGCTTACAAATCATTATGTTCAAAGTATCAACATTGCTTGCATTTTCCAAACTGACATTCACAAATCCTCAGACTGCACATTTCACTGACAATTTCACTGACCAATGAAGACCAAAATCTCAAATGAAATAGTGATCCCATCCAACATGTGAAAGCCCTAAGTAAAAGAATGCTTACTACTTCATCAACGGGAGAGATGGACTCATAGTTTCACTCTGTAAGACACTATTGCAAAAATAAAAAAAACATTTCACAATGAAATGTAACCTTAACAGCTCTTGAACATACAAAACCCAGCTGGTGGCATTCTGTATGCAGATGTTTGAAGTAGGTTTAACACATCACACACGCAGGCAGAATGAAGTGGAGTCCTTCTTCACCTGTTTCCATGAGGCAGTGGCAGACAATCAGCAGAGAGCTGCTCAGATAACAGCTGACTTTGAGAAGTCCAGAAGACAGGTGGGTGACTCTTCAAGCCCGTGCATACGCCAGTGATATTGACTGTAACTGCGTTTAATAGAACCGCCTTTCACCGGGGTCACACAAATAACCCTAAATTCTATTGTGTGGCAGGCGATGGCAGGGATGCAGAAGGTAGCTGATACCAGGTTGTTGGAGGCCCAGATCACTAACTGTAGTGAAGAGATTACCCAGCTCAGTCAAACTCTAATGACTCTGGAGCTGCAGCTGGTGGACCAGCTAGAGGTAAGGTGTTTACATCATGCACTTTTACATTATGGTGTCATACAGACATACACACCGTGCCGCACTGTTACGTTTGGCTTTGACCAGATGTAAATGTGGCATATTTTGTCAATTGTGATTTTTTTTTTACACCGCAATCGAAATTTGTCCTCCGTTTTTAACCCATCTGTGCAGTTAACACACACACACACACACACTAGTGATTACTAGGGGGCTGTGGATCACACATGCCCAAAGCGGTAGGCAGCCCTAGCCCGGCACCCGGGGAGCAGTTGGGGTTAGGTGCCTTGCTAAAGGGCACCTCAGTCATGGCCTCAGGTCTGGGAATCGAACCCACAACCCTCCGGTCACAAGACCAGTTCCCTACCACCAGGCCATGACTGCCCATGACTGTTCTGGTCCAGATCGACTTACAACAGTGATTTGTCGTTTACTCATACAATGAATCCTGACCGGTACAGTAGTTTAGAGTTCAAGATACTATTGAGCTAGAATACTATTGAAATACAGGAATCAATGCTGAAACCTAGAAGTGTGAAATAAGTATTAGGCTCTATGTCAGACAAGTTTGACATGAATTCAGGATAATTCTGGATGCAGGATAATTTAAATATCATTTCAATATTCCACAAATACTATATATTGAAGTATTTGCTCACCTTCCTTGACTCACATATGACCTTAAGTGACATCCCTTCCCTAATCCATACCATTCAATATGATGTTGGGCCACCTGTTGCAACTAGAACAGCTTCAGCTCTTCTGGGAAGGCCATGCACAAGGTTTAGGAGTGTGTTTATGGGGATTTTTGACCATTTTTACAGAAGCGCATTTGTGAGGTCACATACTGATATTGGATGAGAAGGCCTGTCTCTCAGTCTCCGCTCTAATTCATCCCAAAGATGTTTTATTGGGTTGAGGTCAGGACTCTGTGCAGGCCATTCAAGTTCATCCACACCAGACTCTGCCCTCCATGTCTTTATGGACCTTGCTTTGTGCACTGGTGCACAGTCATGTTGGAAGAGGAAGGGGCCAGCTCCAAACTGTTCCCACAAAGTTGGCATCATGGAATTGTCCAAAATGTCTTGGTATGCTGAAGCATTCAGAGTTCCTTTCACTGGAACTAAGCTCAGCTCCTGAAAGACAACCCCACACCATAATCCCCCCCTCCACCAAACTTTACACTTGGCACAATACAGTCAGACAAGTACCATTCTCCTGGCAACCCAGACTCGTCCATCAGTTTTCCAGAGAACGCACTCCAGAGAACGCACCTCCACTGCTCTAGAGTCCAGTGTTGGCGTGCTTTACACCACTGCATCCGACGCTTTGCATTGCACTCGGTAATGCATGGCTTGGATGCAGCTGCTTGACCATAGAAACCCATTCCATGAAGCGTAATCAGTGTCACAAGTCCCACATGGATTTTATCATCAAGCATTCCCCAACACTGGCAGACCCATCTGGTGAATAAAGCCACAGGCACCTTTAATGCATGCTCAGTGCCACTGGTTCCATCTTATTCTACCACATTACGCAGTGACACGATAACCTCAGCCACTCAACGTTTATGGTGCATCTTCCCAACTTGTCTATCCACATCTCTCCCAGTCTTATATGTGCCTGACACAAACGTTCTCCCACCTCAGCCACCAAGTTTGCATTCTTTAGCTTTTTTCTTTCAAATGCTTCATCCACCGCATCCTCAAAAAAAATCGTTACCTCTATTAAATAAATTCTACATTTGCTTTCAGAGCACAACACCATTTCTGGCTTCTGTGTAGTTAATGACCCTAACCCTAACATAATCTTACAATGAATGCTAAGCACTACGGGATCTAAAAGCTGGTATAATGAGAAACCTCATTCTGATGGGTGAACGGATATCTAATTGGGAATAGAGCTCGCGGGCTGACCATATAAAACAGTGTCCCTGTAATCTAGTCTAGTTGGCAGAAAGCCATGCTGAAGTGAGACAGCATGCCGGAGGAGAGAATGTTACAGACCTTAGAGGTTTGAACACATACTGAAACGTACTAAAATATTTCATTATTTGTATTTGGATCTCTTGTGCTTTTTCAGTGTGCCAAGAAATTCCATGTTAGACAAGATTCCTTATTGGCCAAGGAGGCTTGACACTACCTATTTTGAGATAAAAGAGTTTTCGCATTGCGGTTTAAGTGTAATAAATAGTTTTCTGCTTATTTGAAACTAGATCCTCAATTATTTTTGCTTTGTTCTCACAGGACATCACTAAAGACTTTGAGAGGAACATCTCAGACATGGTTGGAAGCTTCATTGAATATGTGCAAGGAATATATCCTTTCATCACTTACGTCTGGTGCAGAACCTGAGAGAGAGGAGAACCTGATCTGACTTCAGCTTTGTGCATTGATAGGTGACCTGTCCTTAACTCTGCCCCACATTTGTCCAGTGCAGAGATCTGGAGAACTACCACCATGAGAAACTGCTCGAGATTGCGGAGGCAACATTAGAGAAGGTGGCTAAGAATGTGCTGGGGGAGGACTTGCCTGATGACGTACGCTTGGTCAGTACTCAGCACTTCATTGTTGCTTTGCCTCTGAGTACTAGATTTAATTTCTTCTTTTAAACGTGTTTTATTACACAGCAGTATTACAACTATAGGGAATGAATGTAACCTCACTACTCCACGCTGCCCTCTAGCTCTTTGTGGATAAGGACACTGTGGTCAATGCTGTCAGCACCTCCCACGACACACACCTGCTGAAGATTGACAACAGAGAGGATGAGCTAATGACACGTGTGAACAGATGGATGAATTCACTAATGAAGTCGGTAGGGTAGAGAGTGGAACCCATTCAACATGGCTGTGAACTTTTCTGATCTACAATGTAATAATGTTCAACTCTACATTGCATGTACATTTTATTAGTTGTGTAAGTTTAAATAAAACACAGTGGTAATGTATATGACACAGATATGCTGCATAATTTAACAGTTGCTCTGATAGTTTTTTTAAGTGTTGATCAGCAAAGTGAGATGAATTATACAAGACATTTCTCTTGTTTACAGATACATGATGAGACAATCAAGAGGAACTGCAAACGCATCTCTGAAATCCATAACTACGCTGATTATGTGAGGGAGCAACTGGAGAAGATGCGTTTGCAAGAGCACCACTAAGACAAGAGAACAGGACTGCTGAGACCTCACATCTATGGACACAGCACACGTTACATGTTCCATGTAAATGGGAACATTGGTCTTTATAAATGTATTTTTCCTGGTATTAAATATTTTACAAACGTCTGTTTGCATCCTCCCTGCTGTATAAGTCTGTCACCTACAGGTAGAGACAGGTGCTACAGGCACCCAGACTGAAGGACATGAATTAATATTTGTGTGTGTGTGTGTGTGTGTGTGTGTGTGTGTGTGTGTGTGTGTGTGTGTGTACATGACACAAAAAATTTAATTAAAATATATTTACCTAAAATTTTGAAAACTGCTGACATACATTAGTCTTCAGTGAACTTACCAGTAAATGCCAATATACAATTATTTTTCTATATGACCAATAAATAATCTACACATTATATTATTTTGTATTTCCGTTCACTTTTGACTTTACTATCCTGCAGCAATATAGGTAAACTATATATTACGCTCTGCAAAGCCTACAAGTCCCGTCATGCTCGCTGGTACAGACGCGGTATGTGGACCTTCGTCAGCCAATAAGAACGAAGCGGTGCGTCTTACGCCACCGTGCCGAAGTCCTCAACTAGGCGCCGAGTGCGAAGAGAAGAGGACCGGGCTAAACAAATCACACCGATGCGTCAGTTTCTGACCCCCTGCTGAATTTCACCCGTGTCCTGCGACGTGTCCGTGGACGGGGTCGACCCCGCGAAAAGCAGTCGGGCATGCCGGTCCGCACCGAGAGTCGTCGCGGTTCGTCCGCGGCCTGCGCGTCCTCGGTCTCTCTCGTGCCGCCGCCGCCCATCAACACCGAGCAGCCCGGCGTCGCCACCTCGCTGCTCTACAGCGGCTCCCAGTTTCGGGGCCACCAGAAGAGCAAAGGGAACTCGTACGACGTCGAGGTGGTCCTGCAGGTACGCGGGTCCGGGGTGAAGTGAGTCCGTTCTTGGGTGTCTAGACGGCTGGTTTGTCTCGTGAAGTTGACCGTAACGCAGCCCGTTTGGCCAACTGACGTGTGCCAGGTTATCTGGCCGGTAGCGAGTTTTACAACGCAGTGTAGCTCGATTAGTCGGGTTTACTACTTGGATAGCTAGATATCGTTAGCTAGATGGCTGTTTCGTACATGCGTAGTGTGTGTATGTATGTATGGATGAGAGTGAGTGAGTGAGCAAGTGTGTGTGTGTATATATATGTATGTATGGGAGTGTGTGTGTGTGTATATATATGTATGTATGGGAGTGTGTGTGTGTATATATATGTATGTATGGGAGTGTGTGTGTGTATATATATGTATGTATGGGAGTGTGTGTGTGTATATATGTATGGGAGTGTGTGTGTGTATATATGTATGTATGGGAGTGTGTGTGTGTGTGTATATATGTATGTATGGGAGTGTGTGTGTGTGTGTGTGTGTATATATATATATATATGTATGTATGGGAGTGTGTGTATATATATATGTATGTATGGGAGTGTGTGTGTGTATGTATGGATTGAGTGTGTGTGTGTGTGTATGTATGTATGGATTGTGTGTGTGTGTATGGATGTGTGTGTGTGCACGCATGTGCACCCGCTAACGGACTAATTCGTGCGTTTTGGGGACCGTAGCCTCACCTTGTCTCCGTAAGTGTGTATTGGTGTGAAACCCAACTGTTTCTGTTCCCCCCACTTGTAGCATGTGACCATGGAGGACTCGTACTTGTGTGGATACCTCAAGATCAAGGGTCTGACTGAGGTGAGATCTTACATTCTAATAACATCTCATGGACAACATAAATAATTAGGCCTAGTTTTGTCAGGAAAACGCATCTAACTGACAGGCAGTGTGAATTAAAGTCTTACACATTGTTGCTCCTTATTTTGTAAACACGACTATTTGGTTTACTTAGGTTCTCTGCCCGTTTTACTCCACATAGTCTGTGTACATATGACCAGCAGCCCAACACTTGTGGAGCATAAAGCGATCGCCATGCACTTTTACTGGCACTGGTTTTTGTTGCTGCGTCCTTCGATCTGCTGGTCAGTAAGTGATAAAGAGGAGTGATAACGGAGTTACCTGCTGCGTTCCTGTCCGCAGGAATATCCTACCCTCACTACGTTCTTTGCTGGGGAGATCATTAGCCAAAAACGGCCCTTTCTCACCAGGAAATGGGATGCGGACGAGGACGTTGACCGCAAACACTGGGTAAAACCACAGAATTTAAGAGTTCATTTAGTGTGCTGCTGTTTAGTGTTGAAAGGTGGGTGAATTATTTGACAACTACCTACAACGTACCATACCTGACGAGTACTCTATATGCTTTTATTATTTGTGGGAATGTTCTTGTTGATTTTTGCCCATAAAATAATTAACGTATGTTAAGTGTGATGCAGTAGAAAGTTGATCAGTGACCGTGTTGACTATGCTGTACATACTCGCCCACATTACAGATATTAAGACTTTTAGGGGAGAACTTTAGATAAGAAGGAACAGATAATCCCCAAAATGCCTCTATTGTAGTCTACACCAGCACATGCTTCCTGTTCAAGTTCTGTGTCTTTAGATTTGCATTTGAGCTAAAAGTTGTAACTACTGAGTAAGTGAAGCTTACTGGTTGGCATTATACAGGCTACACTACAGAAGCATTGCACGATTGCCTCAAGCCACGGTGGACTGCTGGGCAACCTCAAATACATCCCCTTGGTTTCTAACACTATGATATTTTGCTCTGTATAAAAACAGACCAAAGTACATTACCCAATGCTAAAAATGGTAGAAGCAGCCATCCTGAAGATTTAGCTGCTTCAAATTAGGAAAATATGCAATGAGTGTATTGAGTTGGTGACTGGAAGCTTCCTTCAATAGTTTGCAGAAACTGAAATGGGCATAACTTGACTGATCTTCTAGGATGAAGGGAAAATAGTTCAGATTGGATGTTTCTCCAGTCTATTCCTGTAGTGGCTTGTTGTTATTCCATTTCAATGCATCAAAATATTTATATGCTGAATTTTTTTTTACATCTCAGGGGAAGTTTCAGGCATTTTATCAGTATGCAAAAAGCTTTAACTCTGATGACTTTGACTATGAAGAACTCAAGAATAGCGACTTTGTCTTCATGCGATGGAAGGTACGGTATATTTATGCCCCTCTTCTAGGTATGCATTAGGGTTAGTCTTGGAATTTCTTTGGTATTCATTTCTGAAGTCCTTTTTGGTTTAGGATTAGACTCGGTCCAGAAAATCGAGGTTCTTTTAACCAGCTTTTTACTCTTCTGGGATTTTAAATGTTTTTAGCAGATGTAGATGTGCCATTAACATGGGGTTCTGTTGGATGTACTGTTACTGCTGAATACACGGTTACTCTTAAATGCACTGCTGTAAAACCCTAGCACACATTTAATTGGTTAGTATTCTCATGTTGCATGTATTGTCATAATGAGATGTGGTGTTTTTTTTTCCCCTTCTAAAACCTCTTGTTTGGTGTGAAGGAGCAGTTCTTGGTTCCGGACCACACGATCAAAGATATCAGTGGTGCTTCCTTCGCTGGGTTCTACTACATCTGCTTCCAGAAGTCCACAGCTACCATCGAGGGATTCTACTATCACCGAAGCTCCGAATGGTACCATCCAAATCTCACAAAGTCACTTCCGCGTATTGAAGCAAATGTTATTTGCATGTGAAAATACATGCCTGTTTATGTAGGACTGGTGTTCTGCAGAGATGAGTGACACAGTATTAACTGCAGACTTTCAAAGTTAACTGTTTTGCAAAGGCCAATATTAAAAGGTTAGCAACAGCTAAAATAGAAGCTATCGTGAAACAGAACACCAGATATTGTGATTTGCTGTATTAGTGATGTAGTTGGGGGAGAACACGAGCGTGCTACTGAATTACTGTGCACTGCCAAGAGGTCTTAGTGGTATAGGGAGATGTAGGTAATTCAAAATGTGCCTAGCATAAATCAGCTGGGATGCATTTGGTGTGGGACACTTGCTGCTTAGCACTGGAGCTACATGGCTAATGAAGCTGACAAAGAAACTCAAATCCCACCAGTTAACATCAAATAAATTGTATACCTATAATTGTATCCCCTTGACTTAAGACTGCATGAGATCTCTACAAACATTTGCTTCATAAATAGGATTAGCAAAACGACACGGGACATTTTCATACAGTGTGAATATATGTACAGTATTGGAACTCTGAAGCATAAAAATAGCTTCTAGTCACTTGTAGAACATTTAAAGGGGACCGATTTCAGTCTTTAAGCTCTCTTTCATGTTGTCTTTCCAGGTACCAGTCATTAAATCTCACACATGTTCCTGAACACAGTGCACCCATCTATGAGTTCCGGTGACACTAGCTCCCTCTCCTGGCTGGAAGAGGGTGAAACAATGGCAGACAGAAGGGTGGAAAAAAAACACACACACACACACACACACACACACACACAAATATATATATATATATATACATATACTGCTCTCAAGGGAAAAATGAAGAACTGTCTAATCATGCCAAGGACTTGGTCATTTTCTCTTACATGGAGAGGGTGGCAGCGATGGCCACATGGATGAATGGGGAACTCATTCAGAAGAGCAGGTCCTCCCGGCCATGAGTGTGTCAGTGTTGGATTCTGGGATTTTGTGTCATCCCCCAACTCCTGTTATTTTTTTCTCCAGGTTTTTAAAGTTGTTCTTTAAAAAAACTTTTATGCTTACTCCTTTTTTTTCTCAGCAGAGAAACTAATTGAAGCATTGTTAAGTTTTATTTTCTCAGTGGGAGGAAGACGGATTTAAGGGTTAAGGGGGCACCAAGAGCGTTTGAGCCGCTGTGTGCCTGTGGAGGCCTGCCTTAAATGACATGGCCAGTAGTCAGGGGTCCCAGTCTGATTAACCAACTGAAAGTTACTTGCATAACCTGAAAGATCTCACAACAGATCAAAGTGGAAGTGGGTTTCAGGTTCGGTTTTACAAATCACTGCTTATATATAAAGTCCCAAGAAAAATAGATGCTTAGTAGTGTGATTCTAAATATATATATATATATATCTATATATTTTCTAATACACCGAAAGTCTTGGAAAGAGGAATTTTCTATCCTGCAGTGGAAGTTACAAGCTGCTTTGGGTGATTCTTGCTGTCTTCTTCTTTGCAATGGGGTGAATGCAACATTCAAGAGAAGCAGACTGATAATACTATAATCTCCATTTCGCTATGCAACATTAAAGAAACTCTCAGCTAGCTCAGCCTGCGAACATTCAGTGTATCTTAGGCCCTTACTTTCTTGGAAGATGTTTTCACAAATAGTAGTGTTCACTCAACTAATCACAGCCATAAGAGTATTGGTTATTGGAATGCACTTTTGATGTATGTTGGCGTATCTGAGTTGGACCGTGTTAATATTTCATAGACCTTGGACATTTTTTTTTTTCCTCCTTCACCAACATTTGGAGTTAATGTTGGATTAGAACAGACGACGATGTCAGTATGTTGGAGTTGACCAGATGGTGAACAAAGCCGCTTCCCCTTGAACATCCGTCAGCCACGATGGTTCACTTTGAGGGGTCATATTGGATTCTGATTGGAGGACTGTCGAGACTGGCACGACAAATGTAATATTTCTTAACTGTCTGTGAGCTGAACTTCATTTAATTGAACCCAAGTACTGCACAAAGAAGAAAGTTTAAAAAAAAAAAGAAATTTTAAGATAACTGTTTTTGTCTGATTCGTTTTTTGGAAACTCCTCTTGAAGTGATGAACAAATGTGATTAGAGCCTGTTGTACCTGTTGCAGAAAAACACACATCAGTCCTTGTAAGCTTTAGTCAAACCCTTTGCCTTAAAAGTCAAATGTTTGTATATAATACTTTATTTGGTTTGTATTTGGTTTTTTTTAATCAAGAGTTGTGGTGGTTCTATATGGGCAGAGTCTCTGTTTCAAATAGGAAATGTATGCGGGTTTGCATGTATGAAAGATTAATGCTGGGTTCAGGTAATGGGACAGGAGATGATTTGATGCATCAGCCAAAATCTGCCTCATGCTTTTTAACGGGGTGTCAGCATGGCTCGTGAAACCCACTGGATCCTGAACGTTCTAACTCCTATCTGACAGACAACAGATTTTGCACATTATGACATCGGTGGGTGGCTCAAACCTGCCCAGAGGTCTGCCTTAAGCGCAGTTTGAGTCTTCGGAGACTAAAAGCTCCGTTTCTGAATGGGGGCTCGTGTAGATCTCTGACACCAGCGAGTGCGAGGGCTACCCCTCCCCCTTTCTTTGCAGTTCTATTCATTGAAATAGAAAATGCAAACTCGTCCAGTGTCAGCAGGACCTCACAGCACCCTGTCCACTGTTTGTGGGGTGATTGTGAGCAGTGGTTTTTGTCCGATAGCACCATGCATGGGAAAGGGCTGTTTGTACACAGACCTTTTTGGTAGTGTTGTATGCTGAAAGAGCATACACGGTGTAACAATGGCGAATGGTGTACATAACGGAGCTGTTTGTGATGTACATTAATGACTTTTAAATTAAATGATGTTTTCATTGATAAAGTTATGAAGAGAGATTATATAAAAACTTTAGTGTTTTTTCAGGATAAAAGGAAACTCATTAAGGTTGTTTTGGTGTCCACACACAACTGAGGACGTATGCATAGATAAAGGTTTGTCACAGGTTTTATCGTGAACAAAGATGCAAGTTAAAAGTAGAAACGGATGAGGTTTATTTCATTTACATTGCAATAAAATAAATTTTCTTCAAAATTGTTTTGTCATTGTGTCATATGTTTATAGATGGAAATCACGTTCAACTCCAGTAAATTGCTACTGGACTACAGGATTGACAAAATGCCCATTAAATAGGATCTCAGAAGCTTTTGCAAGAACTTGTTTTAACCAGTAGATGGCAGTGCTGGAATGATTCATTAGCTCTCCCTTTATTTCAACGTTTCATGTACAGTAATGCCAGTACATTTTATAATTGCTTCCTGACCTAGCAGCCTTTCTGTCACTGCTTGTAATGTGACTCCTTCTATTCTGCTGGAAATAAATACATACACGCATTTGCAACCCCACAGCATGACTGCAGTTCAATCACATACAGTTTAATTAGTCCATTAAAAGGAAATGTCAGAGTAGTGTAGTTCATGTTTTTTTTCCTTAAAAGCATAATCTACATCTCTATACATGGAAATAGTGATTGCGATTATGCATTTGTTTCTTCACCACTGAGATGTGTGAACTCGATCCCCATTCTGTAAACCACAAACGCCATTTGTGAATGACGATCAGCCTTCTTTCGATGTAACGCATTTTACAGGTGTGAAACCTGAGATAATCAAGCTGTTTACCTCAGTTTATGTACTGGGTTACACAAATACCTTTATTGTGAAAATGAAGTTTTTCAAAGGTGGAAAAAGAGTGATGAAGCCGAGTGTTAATTCCAGGCGCTTTGGGGGACTTGTGCGCTAACACCACTGAGCATCAGACGAACGTGACGAATAGTTGAGTGCTCAGGGTTGCCAACTCTCACGCAATGAGCGTGAGACACACGCATTTGTCTTCACACGCCATTCATCCGATTTCTCACGCTGAAAAAAAATCTAGTTTATTTATCTCTGATCTACATCTATGATTCAATGAGTTACTAGTTCGCTCTGGCGCCAACCACTGGCGATCGATCGATCGCGATATAATACTTAATGTGTCCATTTTACACCCCCCCCCCCAAAAAAAAACATTTGACCAACATTTGACACACACGCACCCCCCCCCCCCCTCCCCACCAATTCAAATCTCACTCCAAGTGATTTTGAAAACTTGGCAACCCTGGCTCAGCGTCTTTGTGAGTTTGGTACTAATCTTTTTAAGCTATCCTTTAAAAAACCGTAGTTGTGCTGTTATTTTCAGCTAGCTAGCCTGCTGTTCACTCTAAGGTTGTTGTTTCTGACACAGATGGAAATTCTGAAGTGAGGGGGACCAAGCTGTACAATATATATACGTATGCTTGTAGATGCTAGATTTCGGATGGGGTCAATATAAATCTGGAGGGGACATGTCCCCCCCGTCCCCAGTGCCATCTGCGCCCCTGGTTTCTGACCTGTCTTCAGCTGCAGTTTTAGGGTACAGAAGCTCAAGCTCACAGAGGTTGTTCTAAAGCACCATCTCTGAACGAATAATGGCATCCAAATTAAACTTGAAGAAACGCCAACAGACCGTGTAATTTAGTCATTAGTCTAACACGAGACTAAGGCAGTGATCAGTACACTGACTCTGAAAACACAATTTTGTACATTAGCTACCATGCAAATGTACTCACTGTCTTTCTTAGATCACCTGGAATAACGTATAATTGATTATTGATTACAACAATGGTTGTAAAATAGAAAAAAAATCATTAAAAATAACTAAACAGAAAGCTATATATAATAATTAAATTGTAGGGTGATTTCAAGAGGTATAATTCACAGCTGGTGACACATGTCTTAATGTCACAATTATTGCATTGACATTGCTATAGTGAACAGTTGTTTATATAAATCTGTAAAAGCATTATGCCAGTCATGAAAATCTTCAAAGGTGTTTATCATTATAAGAAACTAGGAAAATAGATGTCCTACAGGCTTGGAGATAAGTTAACAATGGACAGACAGAAAACAGACAATAGGTCAAAACATTTCCTCAAGCTTTTATAACTTGACAGGAATTCTTATTCATGCCAACAAAACTTCCTTATTTCCTTCCCACAATCCTGGATCATATTCAGCATTATGATTAGATCTTTTGTGTTCAAATATTGCCAAATCCACTGGATGTTTATATAAAAAACACACATAACCCTTTATTTAGTCATTCCATGAAAATTAGTCACAAGGACGGTGCCTGATCAGTTCTGCGCTCACTCTGCTGTTGCACAGTATCTCTTGTGCTATGTTAGTGCTCTCCGTACATATCAAAAGGTCTAATTATAATACATTTTAATACGTCAGGTCATCAGGTTTTATCCACTAAATGTCCAGTGACATATGAACACTGGTGACAATATGTATCTGTCCACATCAAAGCAGGAAATGTTTCTATAACCTGCACATTCAAGATCAAGAGGCTGCTTACAACCCATAAACATTTAAAAGCTGCAAAGATGTACTTTTTCCTCATTTGTTCTCAGTTTCAATTTCTCTAATTTAGATACAACTTTTCATATTTCGAATACAAATAAAAACAATCTGAAAAGTAAAAAAGTAAAACAGCCTATTAAAATAATCACTGATGACACAGAACAACCACGTATTTAGTGATGAGGCTCAGGTTTCTTCAACATCCTTCAAGTTTAATCCCGAATGTAGTTAATGCTTCTCAAATTTAAGATGGCTACAGTTTAGGATACTCTCAACCTACAATATACCGACGCTTTCTTTTCTGTAAGTCCTGTACTGAACGTAATCGCTTTCCTTTGGCCACCGATGCGTCTGTGTGGCTTGCGGTTTAAATGGGAGCAGAATGACATACATACTCACCAGCTCACAATCTAAGTCCGTGGTACATAATTGAAATTATGATTCACGACGATATAATACTTTTCGTAATAGTATTCTACGAGTAACTAAAGAAATTGCATTTAAATAGGACAGGACTCGTATACATTATGCAATGGTTTATTTGACACGTTTACCAAGACACGAGCGTTTTGGGCTATCAGCCATTCATCGGCGTTTTCGTTACATTTGAAACCTTAACACAGAAAATGTGTTTGACGTCAGCATTCATTTACAGTAGCTATAGTAAAATGTTAAATGCATACATAGTTCAATAAAGAAGAAATGATCAAATACAGTAAGAAATACAGATTTTTTAATACGTATATTCGCATCAATGAGTGTATACATTCCGTATTAATGTGGATTCAGCATGTCAAAGTAACCCTGTTTACAGCGAGGACAGCATGTTCAAGTATTTTTCGTGCCATTGTCAGTAATAATAGATTCATTTTTTAAAGCAATTGCCACGTTGTTTGCCAGCGCACCACAATAGCTTTGTCAACAATAATTGCTCAAGCTTTTCCACGAGCTTTGAATCTGCCCTGTAACGTGACGCAATATGCCGGACTCCACATCTAATCCACCTGTGTGCCACGCCTCCAGTCTCTATAGCGCTGCATATATATATATATGGGCCAAAATGTTGCTGTCCATTATTCTAGATTTGCTGGAAGTGTACGTGTTCGGGAATTAATACAACGACGTGATTTGCCTGCACAACATGGAAGAGAAGAGATATCCTGTAAACATTCGCCTTATAGGTGTAATGCACAAAGATACTAGCAAAGTAAGACTGAGTTGATGGACTGTAGTGTTTTGCGCAAGTGGACAATGCTGCTTTCAGATCTGTGAAAAACGTGATGTGTTCGTGAGCTCTGAACTAACATCCAAATGTTTGATCCTTTTTCTCCAGCTGTACATGACCTCTGTTCTTTGGTCAGATGGAAACGAACTCATCGTCTACAGAAAACTCGAGGACTTCAAAACATTGCATGTGAGATTTTTTGTGGTTATTATTGCTGTTGTTGTACGGTGATTTAAACTGTTGTTATATTTTAAGAACATTATATAGGCCTGTATAATATAAAACATTTAAAATATATAGGCTATATAGTTTATTTTACGTATGTTCTGTTTATTTTAGAAACAACTGAAGAAAAAATATGAATCACCAAATCCATTCAAAAATTCCGAGAGAATTCTTCCCAAGTTCAAAGGTAAATGCTCCTCACATCTGTAATAAAACCCAGAATTAGACATGTTGTGGGGAATTGATCGTCCACTCCGAACATCTCCTAGCTGAGAGGGTGAAGAACAGCGCCCAGGCGAAGAGGTTCAGCAAGTCCGTGCTGCGGCTGCAGGCGCTCGAGGAATACTGCACCGCGCTGCTCAGCGCGCACGAGCGCGTCTCCAGCAGCGCCGAGCTCGCGCACTTTCTCATTCCAAGGCCCGATGACTTAAAGCCCGAATTTACGCAGAACAGGTAATCGCGGTCAGTGCTCGCGGCACATTGCAAGCTTAAAAAAACGTGATATTAAATGCTGGCATTTTGAACGAGTTCTTGAGTGACCTAAATGAAATGACATTTTTGGTCGCAGCATAGTAATCATGCCGTCGGAAGACGCGCAGAGCACGAGCGCGACCAGAGGATCCGACGCGGGGGTAACACAGCCGTTTGTGACCGAGACGTACCGCTGTATCGCTCCCTACGAGACTAAAGACACGAAGAACCGTCCCTTCAAAGTCGACATGGACGAGACTGTAGACGTGCTCATAAAGGACAAAGCAGGTGAGTCTGCAACAATTGCAAATTACAGTGAGAGGCTGCGCACGAGTGTGCATGTCAGTACGAGCTCACTCTCAGTTACCGGTCAAATGTTTGCACCCCGCTGTTGCTGGTGTAAGCTTCGTGCATGTGTCTGCTCAGGATGGTGGCTGGTGGAGAACGAGTCTAAGTGTATTGCCTGGTTTCCTGCACCTTACCTGGAGAAGGCTGACGCGGCTGACGAGGATACTGATCCGGCCGACAGTGAAAGTAAGAAGCCTTTAAATAGCGAAATAAAAAGAAAAGAATTCATTGAAATATCTTAATTATAAATTATAAAATAAATTAAGAGTTTATTTGATTAAAAAATTCTAATTTGAGAAAACATGTACAGGTTGAACTGGTTGAAGTGCTAAAGAAGTGCCAATCAGTTTTGGCTTTTTACATTCCAAGATAAAATCATACAGAAAGAATGCCCGTGTCCCAAAATGTCATTCATATGCTGATTAGTGTAGTAAAAAATAAATGTTTTATAATTATTATAACCTACTTGAAGCACCTAAAATACACAAATGAACAAAGCAAAACATATTATGTATAAAAGACGAACAGTCCATAAGTACCAAAGAGTTTCTGGAACATAAATTTTAATTTCTTCTTCTCCGGCAGGTGTTCTCTATGTTGTCACCAGAAGTTACAAATCCACGAACACAGATGAACTATCTGTGGAGATAGGCACTGTGGCTGAAGTGCTCCAAAAATCTGATAATGGGTGGTGGTTAATCAGGTAAGCTTATCTCCAAGGCTGAGGCTCAGACTCAAAAGCTCACAAAGAAACAGACATACCTGCTTCTCAAGCAAGCAGAGAGCTTTTGTCTGCTTAGCAGACAACAATCGAAACAATCTTGCAGCACTTAAATCTTGCAACACTCAAATCTTGAAGCAATCAAATCGTGTAGGTCTTTGAGACAAAACTTTGTCCTACATTTGCCTTACATTTGTCTTCTGCTTTAAAAACACTGATCACTTTGTTAGGCCCTTTGTTAAGCCTGCTCAGAGTAGCTCACTGCGCCTCTTTCCTCTCAGATACAACCGCAAAGTCGGCTACGTCCCCACCATGTACCTGCAGCCGTACAGCAATCCACGGGTGCACATGAATACGGGCCGGCCCGATTTCCACGGCTCATCCTCATTCCTGGCTTCGCCGCAGATCGAGGGGCACCAGCTGAACCATTTGTTCACTCACCTGCAGCTGCCCTCCAGCACGCTGCGTCCTGCCGACAAGACCAAGTCCCGTTCGGCTGAAGTGTTGCGGGATCCCCAGTCCGGCCTGTCGGCCCAGTGGGTGCTGCCCACCATCGAGGTGCAGCCGTCGGATCAGGACGGGGCCAGGAGTCGGACGGCCTCCGTCTACAGCAGCGAGATCAGCTCCACTGATGACAGCAGTTCGGTGCCGGGCGACTCGTTCAACGGCGGAGTCCCAGAGATCCGCCGGTGTAGAACGCCTACACCCATGACGACGGAGCGCCTGAGCCCCAACAGCGCTGGTGAGGGCAGGCTGATGGGCAGCATCTCAGATCCCAACTTGTTCAAGCCATCCAGGATGCCCAAAGTGCCCCCAAGGCCCCAGGCTCAGGAGATCCTCCAGCGTTGCACCACCGTCACACGCAAAAACGCATCCAAAAACCAGCTGTCCCCGCAGCTGGAGGTCATGCACAGCCGCTGAACAGCTGCTGAACAGCCGCCCGCGAGTGGAGTTTTACGAACGCCAGCTGGACCCAGGACACCACACAAGGGTTTGCTGGGATGTACTGGGACAGCATGAAGTTGCAGAATGGTGATACAGATTCAGGTCAACATGCTGTAAATAGACTGAATTTTGATTTAAAGAAACTTGATTTATATGATGGTGCCTTTGGTATTTGCTCTCTGATCAATGATTTTAATTATCAGCATTAACCAGTGGAGTAGATGTTTTGGTCTGTTTACGGATCAGACATCTAGTCAACAATTATTTTTATATTTACAGTGGCAGTAACATGCTTGAGTTGTACTGAAGGGATTAATACCTTGTCTGGAAATATTTTTGGGGACATTTTCACCTGTTTTTGTGATGGGCAAACTTGTTTCTGACTTTCCTCATGTCATAAACTGTTTCTTTAAACCCCGATAACTTACATCCAACTATAGCCAGTGGGTGAGATATTATTTAAGAATGTAAATCAGACCCATTGTGAACTATTTTACTGTAGATACTATTTGTATTCAAGAGCGTTTGGCACACTTGAAAGACATTAATTATGTATATGAAATAATGAAGTATTATCAGTTTTAGAAGCTAAAATTTCTATATTCTTTGAGATGGAATAACTTGTAAATGCTGTAATGCAAAGTTTTTTCATACTTGTTTTTATGCGATTTTTGCCTTATCGAGGAACACTGAACTCTTTTCCATACTGGAAACCCGGTGTTGTGCCTTATATGCATTACTTACTGTGTCTGTCAACAGTTCTTCTCAATTTTAATAAATTTGATCAAACTGTGCATTCTGGTGTTATATACACTATAGTGATCAATGAGTAGCAGTTTCATCTAACCTTTCTTTTTATATAACTTTAATGGTTGATCATATAGTTACTTCATATATGCTTTTGTCAGGCTAAAATGCAAACCAAAACTGAGAGCAATACCAGACCAGGGAGAGGAGCAGTCTGGCAGAGGAGGTTGGCTGTGCTGTTTATCAACTGTAGATTGACTTTCAGAAGATCACGTTGGGTTCTTCATTGCGTGTAATTTTCAGCGGTTACACAGACTCAATATTGTGAGACTGCTGATGGTTCTGCAGTAAAAGCCAAAGTTTTGTAAGATTAGCCATGTTCCAGAGTCTTCACAAGAGAACGCAGAGGTGTCTCTGGAATGACACCCACCCAACAAGTTCTCATCATCAACATAAATGTTTTCTGTTCTGTCCCATTATGCATTACGGTCTGGATGGAGTCAAGTCCTGAGGTAAGTTACAGGGTAATCACTTTCCTGTGTGTTGGAGGTATTGTCAGAAAATGGTTTCCAGTGCTTGCAGAACTTCCAATCAGCATGGTCACCATGAGAGACCAGTTAGCCATCATCTGAGCAGGTGGCTTGAACGGATTAAGCTAAGATTAGGGACAGCACATATGGGAGCCTATTACACATCGATATATCAGATTGAAGGTGGCAACTTTTTTGTTTGCAAAACACCCCCCTCCCCTCAACAATACACTTTTACAAAGAAGACAATTTATTAAAATATCTTTTGGAGTAACAATGACAAACGTAGAGAGTCGAGATGTAATTATGTTTGCACATCGTATGATGGGTAAAGGGTGGCGTCCACTTCCCTACATCAGAACAAGTGACCCTAAATTACCACGGAGGATTATGATGAAGTTCATGGAAATGAGAGCCATGAGTAAGCAGAGCCAAACCAGTCATCCAGACTAGGGGGCCGTATATGGTGTCCAGTCTAGGGGGCCGTATATCGATGCCCCGACAGCTTTTTTCATGGCTTCCTGTCCAGCGACCCCATCACCTTGCCTCTGCCATCTTGCAGGAAGTGGCAACGGCACCCTGGGTGGGGGGGCATCTCATGGAACTTTCCATGATGTCGTCGTCATCATCCTCCGAGCTCTCCGTGCTGGACCCGCCCCCCCTGGGTCCAGGCCTCAGCGGCCCGCTCTCCTTCCTGAGCTGTGTGCGATGTTCGCTGCTGCTCTTCGCAGCGCTGACGCTGTCGTCATCCTCAGGTTCTTCTTCACCGCCGTCCGAGTCCTGAACACCGCAGTCATGCTCCCACTGCCGGGTTGCTTCTACACCACGTTCCTCTAGCTCAGGGCGCTTGTCTACGGTGAATATTTCAGGAGGACTGGTGTCCATCTCCTCTTCTCTCACATCCACACTGGAGAAGCCACAGCAAAACGTTATTAACTGCACTCCATCAAAATCAATACTCGCCATCTTCAGCCATAAACCATACCAGAAATTCTCTTATTACCTTATTTAAGCAAGTTAAAATATAACTTGGACCACAAGAAGTCCTGTGGGCTAATGGATCCCGTCACGTGTGAACAATCACAGAGCTTCAGTTCATGTATGCAGGTTGGGGTAAGTACAGATGTGGATATAATGGGTACCGTCATGGCTGAACAAATGGCTATTCGCACGCTCTTCATGACAAAATCTCTGGTTCATCGGAATGATCGATGTGCTACGTGTATAACTACACTCAAACACTAGCACGCCTAATCTCTGCTGGATCAAATACCAGAGCCTGTCTATTTAAAGGTCTGAGCCTGCATCATGGAAAAATCAGACATTTCTTCCTATGCTGATAAATACTGAAGCATAAGTCAAAATTTCCACTTTAAAAAAAAAACATGGAATGTTTAATTATAGCGATCACGCAACTCTACGATGCTGTAAATGACTCGGAAAGGAGGCAAAAACACAGCCGAGCTCGGACTTTGCTGTACTCACCCGGTTCCTCCTGCCGCCACTCGCATCTGCCGCCACATATAATCGAGGAACATGGAGGCCTGGAGAACACGGCCCACTCTCTGCATGTGTCTCTCTGCAAGGTACCAGGCTGAGCGTCAGACAGCAGGCCTCCTCCACCTTATCTCAGACAGCCTGTGTGCATTACTGATTCCCCCATGCGCCTTACATGACCACTGTTACAGTCTAATTGGTCTCAGGAGCAGGACGTTCCCTACAGATAATTTGGCTTTATCTTCAGATGTCTTTTGGCAAGATGCATCTTGATCTAAAACCTACCTCCCCACATCAGCCCAACCTCCACCACCCTGCCCACTGACCGGTGTAGGGGATGAGGGCCTCCAGGTGAGTGCGGGCCCCCTGCAGCTGGAGCAGTTCCTCTGGGCTCAGGTGGGTCAGCATCACCTGCAGGACGGCCTGGGCGTCCAGGCAGTTCCGAGCGTTCGTGTTCCACACTACGCAGTAGCGCAGCAGCGACTCTAAACACACACACACACACACACACACACACACACACACACACACACACACACACACACACACACACACACACACAGAACCGTCACACGCCACCTCTCCACCTGCCTTGGAACCCTGGGGTTCCGTTATTATGGTGACTCCACATTTGCCAAACTAATTGGACCGCAACACACAGAAGCTCAGGATGGCGTGATGCTTCCACGTGTGGTAGAGCACAATGTGCCTCTTTTTGCCTGTGCTGCAAGCCAGCAGGCCGCGGTATCTGTAAATGCCACACAGAGATCAGACGGACGCTGAAACATGGAGGACGGCGCTCACCCTTCTGGTCGTGTCGGAGGCGAAGCAGGGTCTTCTCCAGCTGCCGCCCCCCCTCCTCCTCCTGCCGGACCGCTGCCAACACAGACAATCGGGTTTTTAAAATCTTCCACGTCACAAAAACCCTCTTTGTCACTCTTTTGTACTCGTGTTAGGAGCTGACAGATTTGGGCTCAAGCACAGAGCAGGCGGATATAACGGCTCTGTCCAAAACAGGACAGACCACAACAGTCACAGAGTTGCGTAAACTTTGAGGCGTCTGTAAAGTGAGACAGCTACAGACAAAAGCCCAAGACAAAGCACAGGTGAGGAAAGTGGCATCCTGGAGTTTCCATTAGCACATCAGCTACAGACTTTCCACCTAGTATTCTTAGTCCAGGCTGCAAACTTCATTGTGTTTGTACATATTAACCTTGAAATATCTGCTGATGACTAAATGCTACCAATACAAAGTGGAAAGTTGAGATGTAATAAAATCTTCCTATCAGGGCAGTGAATCTTTTTGTTCTCTGATTCATGTGCATGCTAGAATGAGCTGTATCTGAAGCTCAGCGAAAGCCTCAGTGGGTCCGCGGACATTTGCCATCACAGAACACACTGTACCGCGTCATGAAGCATGAAGTCAAATCTGATTCTCAGATGAAAGTTCTCCGCAGCAGTGCGTTCATGGGTGCCAAGCTGCGAGTCCGCTTTGGGTTTGGGGCGTGTCTGGTGCGGTCAGAGAACGTGACCATTATCCTAAAATTACTGTGAGCTGCTGCTGACTCCCTCGTGATCAGACAGGCTCATAAGTCTCTTTGCTTTCCACCAAATTCTCAAATGAGAATACTTACTCTTATAAAACTAAACTACGCACTTTATGAGTTGGCATAATTTATTTCAAATAGCTGTACAAAAATGTCATTAAAATATGTAATTTGCAATTGAAGTTTTCTATTAGAAGAAAAACATTTGACTTCACACAAAAACATGGGGAAAAAATGGAAGAGGTGGAGATCAAACCTAAAAAATGGAAATGAAAAATTCCTCCGTCTAGAACAATGGTTCCATTTATTATGTCAAAGTTACCGATCTTTCAGTTTCCACAGCCCAAACCGTCAGAGAACAGACGGCCTTCATGAGAATGTGTATGCTGCTCACTAGACCTGTTGGACGGCCCAGTAACGTTCATCGGAAATTTCCAGAAATGTCAAGAGCAGCATTCCACACCTTGCAGTGTCTATTGAATGGCTGTCACTTGGGACCCAACCTGCTGGAACAACCAAAGGGGCCCATAGCTCATACCTTTGATAACCTGCAGGGCCGTGTGAGGATGGTCCAGAGAGATGGCAATGCCCAGAGCTTTCAGATAGTTCTTCTCATGCAGCAGGTTGGACAGCTCCTGTTGCCTGTAACGAGTGGACCGGATTAGAACGACGGAAATCTTCGAAAAC
The DNA here is from genome assembly GCF_052324685.1 of Brachyhypopomus gauderio. NCBI lineage: Eukaryota > Metazoa > Chordata > Actinopteri > Gymnotiformes > Hypopomidae > Brachyhypopomus > Brachyhypopomus gauderio. Next base: position 44,255,220 of record NC_135212.1, on the reverse strand, counting down.
ATCGGAGACTTCACAGTCTACGTCACGTTTCCATAACCCAGTTAAAGGCAGTTACCTCGACCTGTAAACACTCCAGGAAAAGTAAATAAGTGGGCTTACTAGGGGTCTACAGTGTGGACCATATGGATTGGGTACTTAACACCCTGTTCTAGCACCATCATGGCCCTGCCATTTACCAGATGGGCATATTTCCCAGACAGCATGTTTCTCATTGCTTTAAACATAGCTTTGATTATCTTAATACTTTATCTATGGGTATGGACTGTCAAAACGAAACTGACCTAACGCTAAGGTGTACACAAGTACACGTGGTTAGCAATGCAGTGGGAATTAGAGTCACTTCCTTACTGTAGCATGCGGCTGGATTTTGAGTTCACAATACAACAAAGAGCCAGTAGGAAGCTTTGGTTAAACCGAGCGCAGCAGGACGCGACTTACTTCAGGATCTGATCTTCCTGCTTTGATTGTTCCTCTGCAAGTTCCTCCTCGGTGACATCCTGCAAAAGGGGGAGTGTCACAAAAGCAGTGGATAGAGAACTGGGTGAGAGATCAGATCACACTCCCCATCACTGTTGTGTTGGGCCTGCTGAATAAAGCCATCAGTGATGCGCAGGACAACACAGGAGACCGATCAGTCCGAGACCACCAGTACATCTGGCAGAAACTACCTCGGAAAACCTAAACGTCCTTCAGCCTAGATCTGTGCTACCCTGTTTGATGGGTGAATATGGTCTTAGGGATGTATAAAAATGACAACATACAAATTAAATAAGCTTGAAGTGTTTGCCAGCACTACTACTGTGAGGAGTTGTCAGTATTTCATGTGTTGTTACTTCAGCAGTCAAAGTAATCGAGCTCTTCTTTTTATGGAAAGTACACTTTGTTTGGCACGTATCTGCTGTTTACACTCCCCTCTCCTACGGAGTACATCCACTACAGTCTGTGAACACACCATTTCCTTTTGTAATCATTAAACTGGCCTTATCTGGGCAGGGTTACTGAATGGACATTGTGGTCCAAGGTCCCACCTTTCCATCTGTCAATCATTTCATGGTAAATGATGCCAGCCCAAACACAGGTTCCTTATGGTATTAGAGGACCATCTATGCCTTTTCATTCATATATAGTAGTTTCCTTGCATATTTCCCCCATTTCGTTCCATCACTGTAATGTACTTCTCTGACAATTACGCCCGAGCGGTCAGAAAACGTCATACACCCTCACCTCCGCCACTGGAAGATGCACTTAGACTCATAGTTACAAATGTCCAGTTCTGAATGAATAGCTGCAACTCATCAACATGGTGCCAGAACATACACTGTACACGCTACTCTCAGTACTGGTTCCAGCACCTCCACCCCCGTGGCCCACCTGTGACCCCCAGCGGCCCGCTGCCCGAGGGGAGGGGGCGGAGCTACGTGCACGCTCACCTTCCAGACGACGACGGTGGAGTCGGCAGAGCCGCTCACCACCAGGCTGTCGGCCCAGCTGCCGTGCAGGGACCACACTTTGTCCTGGTGGACATCAAATGTCTTCACACATTCGTTGGTCTTAATTGTCCAGAGCTTCATGAGGCCGTCGGACCCACTGAGGAGCAAGACAAACGGACGGACGGACGGACGAACTCATGAACGTGCGTCTGTATTAGACACCAAATGTTCCATAACGCGGGAAGAGCACGACTTACCCAGAAATCAGCTGAGTTCCTCGACTGACAAATATAACCTTCAGCACAGAAGCATCGTGTCCCTCAAATGTCTGGGGATAAAATAAATAAATAAATAAACAAGAGAAACTAGAGGTTACTTCAATGTCACATCAGCCTTCAAAGCAGCGTAACTGCATGAGATATCACACACACAACAAATATTTTAACCAGTTAAAATCCTGAATGAGCGGCCTTACAATAGCTATGGAAATTCCTAACAACCACACACATATTTCTCTGCCGAGTCACACATACGTTACTCCATTAAAGTAAACACCTTGAGGCAGCTGAAGTCATGGAGACCCCAGATCTTCATCGTGCCGTCGGCCGAGGCCGTAGCCACCACTTGGTCTACTGTGGAGAACTGGACACACCAGATGCCCCGTCTGTGGCCCTGGAAGACCCCCAGCAGGCTCATGTCTGCCAGGGACCACAGCTTAGCCGTGCGGTCCTGAGAGCCAGACACTAGCAGCTTATCGTTGGGAGAGACCGCCACGCTGTTTACATCCTGTAATGAGAAGCAAAAGACACAGGGAGACAGAAGAGAAAGGAAGTAAAGCCGTAGTTTAAGGACCTGGCGCAAACAAATGAGGAACTTTATTCACTCCAAGCTTAAGAGACTTGAGAGGCCGCTGAATAGAAAAAGCGTGACTGGAAGAGGACACCACACTAAAGAATTAGTGAGAAGAAGGAAGAATGCCTTCATCTTTGGATTAAAAGTCTACGAATGACACCTGAACTGCTCCCTCTAACACTGGGCCTGAGGCAGGTTTCTGTGGAAGCCCCAGAGTCACAGTGAAACGGCCTCGCAGGCGATGGCTGACCTTGCTGTGAGCCTTCTCCGTTACCCGGGCGACGAGCCTGGCTGGCTCAGAGCCGTGGTCAGGAAGCGTTTCGGGCAGATCCCACACTTTAATAGTGCAGTCCTGGCTCCCAGACACCAGGAAGCTGTTCTTTAACCTGAACACGGCCAGCAGGGGGCAGAATGGAGGAACACATCAGGTACAGACAGGCACATCATTTCACCCTTTTCCAGCTCTTACAGGTAATTATTTTTGAGTGACATGCACACCAAGCCTAATCCCCCATAGGTATAAACATACTTGGCCAATAAACAAATTGTGAGTGTGATTCACAAGGTGAGGCTACTCAGCCATTATTTTTCAGTGAGGTCACTGAAATGTAGCAATCCGGTAAATGTACTGATCTTCACATAGTGTCCTCTTTAAAGCACACCACCCATCGTAAATAATTACAAAACTTTGTGCAAAATGTCCTCTCATTAATGCCATTGATGACACAGTGGATTTGTGAGGTACCAGAGACGAATGTGTACAGAGTCTGAACCCACATCATTCAAAATTCAACTGCAAGCTGAAAGACGTAAACCATCTTTGTTTCTTAATAAAACCCACAAGGTTTCCAGAGAGCCTCTGAATTTGGTCATGTCTAATGAATCTCAGCGGTGCTCCAGCAAACAAACACAAAGACAAGTTTTCCCCAAAGCCAACAAAAACAGAATTACAGGCCGAATACCTCGCTAACGTAACAAGAACTACCTGACCCGTGGTGCTGAGAAAAAAGAAGCTTCATTGTGAAAGCATTTCAGGCACTACTTCCTCCTAGCTCAGTACACAGGATTATCACCACATCGCACGACCAGTCGACTTGATGAAAGTATTTCTAAAGCGAAACATGTCACAATGGCTTAATAAACAGTCCACTGGCCTTAATTACAGCTCTTCCTCTTCCCCAACAGAGCTAAACTAAAAACGCCTCCAGTTTTGACTTGAACAAATACTTCAATGAGTTTTTTTTTTTCCAAGACGTGTCTAAATTTCCTAAACTAAACTTCCACCCTTAAGCACAATGATGTCCTGAAGCAAACCTTCAGCGCCTTGAGTACCTTAAAAAAAAGTGTTCCAAGAATACGTCAAGAAGAAGAAAGAAGTGATATTTGGAGCATGTAAAACAAACTTGAATCTAACAGCACACACAGGCCTGCAATTTCTCTGCATGCATGTCATGTATCAGAGCGGAGTCCAGCTTAAATACTCAACCTGGAACAGGTAACGGAGCCCACAGCGTTGGAGTGTCCGTAGCCCTGGGCCACACAGCGCACGCGACCCGTGTCCGAGTCCATCATCCATGCCCTCACACTGTTGTCCTGCGCAACACAGTGGACATACGTGCACACACTCTTTCACAGAGGGCCTTTGAATATACCAGAGATGTATATACATAAATGCATCTGTATTGGTGCATGGGGATTAAAGGGCAGGTTTTTGTTTCCAAACAAACAGCGCAACCATCTCACCTTGGCACAGCTTGCAAACATGGAGCCTTTCCTGAATACGTCTAGACACAGGACAGTGTCTGCAAACACACACACACTAAATTATCTGGACAATCAAACAAACAGTATTTTCAATTCATTTTCAAGATTTTACTGAATCCCTCAGGGAAATTAACTTGTTGTGGCACTATAAGAGTGAGAAGAACAGGAAAAGAAACCATTAGTGTACTGTATTAGTTTAACACCAATTACAGATCAACTCTGTACTATACATTTACTGTCTAGTAACTTTTGATTGAATCTGTAATTGGTGTTAAATCTGAATATGAAGATCGCCTGCTCTGTTATTTGAAAAACCGACAACTCGTGGAAGTGCTGCCACCTGGTGGCCGCCACTGACCTGTGTGTCCATAGAGGATTTGGCAGCTGCTGGTGGCCAGCTCAAACACCTTCAGTTGCGAGCTGTTGGTGGCCACAACTATGTGAGTGTCCTTCCCCAGGAACTTCACATCCAGGACGTCATCATTGTAACCCACAAACTTAACACACAGAAAAGAAAAAGACCTTTCGAGCATTAGCCTGTTGCTTTGACGCTTGCGTGAACTACGCTGCATTAGATTAGCAGGTGTATTAACTGAATGGTGTTTGGCAGGGGAAAGATGTGCTACATTGTTGAACCTCTCAAACTAAAACCATATGTCTCTCATCCAGTACTGTTTATATGTAATTATCTCCTAAAATTAAAATATACTATCTTAAGTGCCTCTGAAAATGGATGACTGACATCTCCCAAGTGTGATCTGTGAACGACTGCACCGTGTACCGTGGGGTGTGTAGAGGAGGTGTAGATGGTTGGGTGTGTAGATGGGTGTAGAGGAGGTGTAGATGGTTGGGTGTGTAGATGGGTGTAGAGGAGGTGTAGATGGTTGGGTGTGTAGATGGGTGTAGAGGAGGTGTAGATGGTTGGGTGTGTAGATGGGTTTAGAGGAGGTGTAGATGGTTGGGTGTGTAGATGGGTTTAGAGGAGGTGTAGATGGTTGGGTGTGTAGATGGGTGTGTGTGTGTGTGTAGATGGGTTTAGAGGAGGTGTAGATGGTTGGGTGTGTAGATGGGTGTAGAGGAGGTGTAGATGGTTGGGTGTGTAGATGGGTGTAGAGGAGGTGTAGATGGTTGGGTGTGTAGATGGGTGTAGAGGAGGTGTAGATGGGTGTAGAGGTGTAGTAGATGGGTGTAGAGGAGCTTTGGCCCGTTAGCACCACATCTCACCTGCTGCTGCACACTCAACGACGGCAGCTGGTAAAGCAGGATGTTGTGCTCGGCAGTAACCGTGGCGATTCGCCCGCTGCGGGGCATGGACAGGCAATGCACCAGGCCCAGGGGGTCGTCGGCGGGGGCCGGCGTGGCGGGCAGGGTCTGCGTGAACACACAGCGCGCCGAGACGGAGCCCCACACACGCAGCACACCTTGGGAGAGAGTCAGGAGGTGAGCGCCGCTTAGACAAGTCCACACGCTCTTCACAGCAGCGCTACAGAGTGTGATCAGTGTTTCCGATCAAGACTTTTCCAGTTCACACGGACTGTTTGCACGCCACATTTAATATAAACTACGACTAAAGAGCAAACAAAGCCACATAAAACAATAATAGTCACAAGCCCTCCATCAGAAGCACTTCTGATCAGTGTGAGGCTTTGACATCTCTGCTCACGCGTGCTCCTGCTACTCTAAAGGTGCACTGCTGATGTCCGCTCAGACACGTCTAACATCTGTCTGTGCATGTGCAGAAACGCTGAGCGCTAACCTTTACTGCCAGCAGTGATGAAGTGCATCTCTTTGTTTTTAATGCCGAGTTCAGAGTAATCCTCATTCTCAGGGAGAATCAGAACTCCCTCCACAGCCTAAACGCAATCACACACACACACACACACACACACACAGATAGTGAGAAGTCAATCTGCAGTTCTTAAGAGGATCAGAAGGATGAGGGGATGTGAAGGAAGTCTCGCCTCATAGACGGGGACCGTCCTCTTCTCTTTCCTCTCCTTCAGGTCCCACACTGTGCAGATTTTGTCTCGCCCAGAACTGCAAACACCGAACCTTTTAAAGACTGCCTGACAACACACCACATTTCTTAAACACCGCATGGCTTCAACACCAAACGAAAACACGCCGCATGGTTTTAACATTCACGATGGACAAACAGATGATGAACTTCGAATAAAAGCAAACGAGGCCGTGAATAAACCGTCTGCAGCAGAACCAGAGACGGTGCGGCCGCTCACGCTACGCACCTGACCAGGGTGTGGCCGTCCGGGGAGAAGGCCAGGGAGGTGACCAGGCTGAAATGGCTCTTCAGCACGCAGACGCACTTACTGGTGCGCAGGTCCCATATGCGGATGGTGCAGTCCGGAGACGAGGAGAAGAGCTGCAGCAGGTCCATGTGCGGATGGAACTGGACCAGGCTGACCAGGGTTAAAGGTTACAGCTACATGTGATCCTGAGCTCTGTTGCAGGTCAGTACACTGCAATCATCGGAACCTCATGGGTTTTGACACCCTTATCTTTAAGGACCTTTCCACGCAATGTTAATGAGATGCTTTGCAGACAAGCTGATATTTTGAGAAGTATTGAAAATGAGTTTCAAAGCATTTTGACATTTCAAAAGGACTGAACAATTTTAGCTCACAAAAAAACCAAAAACAAACAGGTAAGCACTATTGATGCGTCTTGAACAGAGACACCGACCACATTTCTTAGTCAGGATAATCTCGAAATTGATCACTTACTGAACAACACCAGATGAGCATTTCAGATTGTGTGTGCAGTACTGTTTCACTACATCCCATAGCTTTATAGTTCCATCACACCCCCCTGCAAAGACACAGAAGCAAGAAATGACCACAGAATCTCACCGGTTCTGGTCAAGCTCGTCAGATCATGAGTCTGCGTGTCCCCTACCTGTGGCTAGCAGAGTAGAGGTGCTGTCGAACGCCATGCTGGCCACCGGCACCTTGTGAATGGCCCTCCAGGAGCGGACACACTTGTCCTGCTTCCAGTCCCACTGATTCAGCAGCAGGGCCTTGCTAGCGGTCACCAGCACCTGCCACGCCGGGGGAAAAGCTGCACACTCACGGCTCATCACCCACGGAGCGACAGGACGTCACAGCTCCACAAGGTAAAATTCGAGATTTAAAAATGCATTTGGTTTAGATGGGAAAGAACCCAAACAGATGGGAGCTTGAAATACCTCATCATCCGGACTGAGGGAGAACGAGGTAATATCTTCTCGATCATCCTAAACAAAGAACAGATTCTGAACTGTAGGACGTTCGGAGCACCATACAAGAACTTACAGGCCTATTACCCTTTAACTTATCTAAAAATGAACATACAGGCCTATTACCCTTTAACTTATCTAAAAAATGCAGACCACACTTACCTGCTCGATACTGTGGACAATTTTGCCTGAAGCAATTTGCAAAACGTTGACTCTTGAGCCACAAGTGCAAAATATGTATTTCTCATTGTGACTTATCTTCGTGTCAGCACATGGGTGAAATAAACGACAAGAGAAAGATGACAGTCATTAGTTTAAACTGCAGTAACATTGCTATTCGTTACACCCCACCATATTGGTCAAACTCGACATACCTGCACCTTCCCTCCCTTGTAGAAGGGCTCGATCTTACTGGAAACAGCGTAACTACAAACACACACACGTTTAACAGTCAGATAAAAACATGGACACTACAGACACGGCTAGTCATCAAAACTAGCAAACACGTTTAGTTATCTGTCGCGCTTTGCCCGAGAAAACGCTGGAATGAGATAAACTTACTTCGTTTTGAATCGGAGAGTGTTGCCGGCCATGTCGGTCCAAACTCCTTTCACGACTCTTTGTAAAAAAACACGTTTAATGAGGATTAAAGTGGCACGAGCGCTTCATTAGGAGAAACCTGTCCTCGCGCATGTGTTCGAGCTGTCCTCGCGCGCGTGTGTGTTCACACAACTCCTGTCGCCGGAAAATGACGTCACGCCAAGCGTCCTGCGCGCTACACGTGGAACTGTGTTATATGCAATTACACAGTGTTGTCATAGGATTTATAAATGCGCTCTTTATTTATTTATTTGATTCGTGCTATTTAACAATATCACAGCAGCCCGTTATATACCAAGCACGCACTTGTGTGAATCACTGGTACAGGCGCTAGATGTCACTACCACGAGTCTGCAGGGGCGAAAGAGAAAGAAGCTCCCTGCACCATATCCGCTTTGACTTCCAGCTGCTAGCGTACACGGCATGCAGCTGATCTGACCTCAGAGCGGGTTTGTAATCGTCTGTCCACCTCGCTGGTGCAGTCAGTGTGTGTGTGCTGCCGAGTGGAGCTGGTTTAGTGTGTGCTGTAGTGGCTACCACTGGGATTCATGGCTACACTGTGCCTACATGTCCAGGGACGTGCGGGGTTGAAGCCAGTCCTGCTCCAAACGAGTGTTTCCAGGTGTAGACTGCAGAGTTTGGCGCGCCACATCACACGGGGCACCACGGGACACACATGTCCAGACCTGTCCAGGAGGGACAGCTTCCGACTGGTAGGTCATTTATAGGACACCAGGGAGGATCCGACGGGGACATCGCCTAACATGGTCCGATATGGACGGTGGTTTTTGTTATTTACTGTATAGCTAAAGCGCTGTGTGTTGCGTGGCTCTTTCCAACACCACAGCCGAACTTCACAGTCCTGTGCAGAACATCTCGAGTTCCGAATATACGGACACTGACGTCCCTTCCACCGCCGCCCTCGTCTGAACGCAACAAACCTCCCGAAAAGAAGTTTGGCGTAAGCGTCATTTTCTACGTCACACCCTGTTAACTCATTGGGTACTGGCCTAAAGTGACGTCAGACAACTGGAAACGAGTGTCCGATAAGATGTTAGGAGGGTCTGTGTTCCACCTGATGGTTATCAGACCACCGTATCAAAACGAATCACGTGAGCTGTCTTCCTTACATCTCTTCTTACCTTCTGTCTCGTCCACAGCCAGTAACATGGAAGTCTCTGGTTATCACGCTCGCCTTTGGTGGAACTCTTCTTTTGGGGATGAAATACTTTAAAAAGGAGAAGGAGGAAAGTAAGGCATTTACAGCATTTATGTAATTTATTTTATCAATATCAGCTTCCTCATTCAGCTCAACATTATATGCATTCATATTTGCTTTTCCTCTTTCCATACATAAATGAATACAGTATAGCACATACCCAAATCTGAGACTAGAAGGTACACAAGTGAAGTCTGATTATTGCTGTAAACTCTTACGTGTTCTTTGAGATTGAGCTGTTGTTAGTTGATTTATTGATGGTGTCTCTTTAATGATGCTGATGGTGTTGCTGATTTATTCTGATTCATGTGCAGAATGATGGAATTACTTTTTTTTTATAGTGCTTGAGAAAGAAAGGACAAAGTCTTTAGGAAAGCCAGCTCTTGGAGGCCCGTTTACTCTAACTGATCACAATAAAATGCCTTCAAAAAGTGAAGATTTCCTTGGCCAGTGGGTGCTGATCTATTTTGGATTCACGCATTGTCCGGACATCTGTCCTGATGAACTGGAGAAAATGATCGCAGTCGTGGATGAAATTGGTAATGTAACTTTTTAAAAGCATACAGTGAGCTCTGCTTGGCGCCATAGCATGACGCATATTACATGTTACATTACGTGATGATATAAAAAAAATACAGTCAAATCTTATTAAATATACACAACAGTTCTCTCTTTATTTCTGGTCCAAATTGATTTCCACAGTTTGTTGCAAAGTGGTGAATAAAAAATTATAATGAGGTTCACTTACTTGATTTCCGTTGTGATTGTGATATTTAACATTACAGAGAGGATAAAGACACTTCCAGATTTGACACCAATTCTGATCACAATTGATCCAGAGAGAGATACACCAGAGGCCTTGGCAGCATACGTGAAAGGTACAAGACACGGGGAAAAGAAACTTGTCGAATACGTCATGCAGGTTGAATAGTGAATTTATGCTAGCATGACCTTTGCTCTTATTTAATAGCCATTCTTTCCTCCTTTCTGCAGAATTCTCACCCAAGCTGATAGGTTTAACAGGAACAGTGGCTCAAGTCGAGCAGGTCTCCAGAGCCTACAGAGTCTACTATAGCCAGGGCCCCAAAGATGAAGACAACGACTACATTGTGAGTTTTGCATTCCTTCCAAACATGCAGGCAGAGTTGGGAGTATTAAAAATGAAAATTGGCTTATCCTAATACAGATATTAGAAAATTATTAGTGAAAATTTGTGTGGCCCATGTATATAGAAGTTTGAATGTAAGAATCTTTAAAAATTGTAGAAAAAAAGCTTGAAAAAAAATGTGTAGAAAAAAGCTTTCTAAGTGGCTGTCTGTGTGCTTCTTTCTAAACTTCAGGTCGATCACACCATCATCATGTATCTGGTGGGTCCTGATGGCAAGTTTGTGGACTACTATGGGCAGAACAAAAGGGCAGCTGAGATCTCCTCGTCTATTGCATCACACATGAGGAAACACAAGCTGGCCAAGTAACATTCCCTGTCACTAGGCCTTCTGGGAATGCTGTTTGTGTTATGCCAGTTCCTCCATCTCATCGTCTTTGTGTACAGATAATTGTGGACTAAAACACTCTTTTCACTTTTTTTTATTTGACTACTTAATTAGACTATTATTTACTATTATACAATTAATAAATGATTGTATAAATAATAAATGATATTTATGAGTATACTACCTTACATTCTCTATGGTCGGCAGTTCTGTGGCAGAATTCTGTGGTTGTACTTTGTTGTTGGAGACAACAAATCAGCCATTTCATTCAGATTACTTGATATAATCTAAAGCCATCGGTCCACAGATTCATTTGGCCGTGGACTGCTTCACGCGTGCCCTTCAGGTTCAGCAGCAGGGCAGGTGTGCTTATCCTTCCCAAAGTCAAAGTCAAATTTATTTGTATAGCGCTTTTCACAACACATGTTGTCACAAAGCAGCTTTACAATCTTTACAATCTTATGGGTCCAGATCCCAAAGGCGACAGTGACGAGGAAAAACTCCCTATGATGGTGGGGATTAGGAAGAAACCTCGGGAGGACCAAGAATCAAAAGTAAACCCATCCTCCATTGGGTGGCCCGCACAAGTCCATGGTGCGCAGGGTGGTTCTACAGTAGTAGTTAAGGTTCTTGTTCTCCGGCCAAGTCACAGTCCCTTCGGTGCAGATGGTGAGCCTCTGATAGGAGCTAGCATCCACACGACCTCTTGTGGCAATGGCACATCCAACCCCGGCATCAGTACATCCACCGGCAGGTGCTTGTATCCGGATAGGTGCTTGTATCCAATCGTCTGATTCAGCAGGGACCCATCCCCTTTGGGTGGCCTGGTTAAATACACAAATCACACAAAACACACACAAATGACACAAAATCAAATTATACAGACAAAAACACAAATCACACAAAAACACACAAATTACACAAAATAAAATTATACAGACGAATACACAAATCACACAATCAGACTAAGTATAAGGTAACCAGAATGAACAATTGTCATGTAAATGTCTTGTGATGAACGCCAGGTTTCCATTCTGTGTCAGAGCATTAATATTGGTACTGTAGACTCCGACTGCAGTAGTACTCCCCAGCTGAACCCCGGAGAAGAAAGATATGTGATGTGGTAAACATGTAACAGATTAACCAAAGGCCAAAGTAAACAGATAAGTCTTTAGTCAAGATGTAAACATTGAGATTTAAACACTCCCAGAGAGGTGCTGATCTGGGATCAGGCTGCTCCCTGGCGGGACTGTTCCTACAGCAGCAGTTGTTTGTTAAAGACCAATAAAACGTGCAGCCGCCTCCCGCCCTTCATTTGGCATTTTGTAGGTCATTAAAAAGCAACAGTTCTGCTGGCTGATTATCCCCACCATGGGGCTCCCGCTCCCCACCGTGGAGCTCCTCCCGCTCCCCACCATGGAGCTCCTCCCGCTCCCCACCGTGGGGCTCCCGCTCCCCACCATGGGGCTGCCGCTCCCCACCATGGAGCTCCTCCCGCTCCCCACCATGGGGCTCCCGCTCCCCACCGTGGAGCTCCTCCCGCTCCCCACCGTGGGGCTGCCGCTCCCCACCATGGAGCTCCCACTCCCCACCATGGGGCTCCTCCCGCTCCCCACCGTGGAGCTCCTCCCGCTCCCCACCATGGGGCTTCATGACTGCTCATGCTGATGTTCGGATCATGGGCTTGTTGACCTGGCTGCTTTTTGGCTCACAACTGTTGGCAATTGCTGAAAATGGCCTGTAAATCATATCCACACATCACCTTTGCCATTTTTCGATAGCTTATAGAACAACAGCAGGTAGTGAAATGTGTAAGTTGGGTTTGAGTATGGAGGGGTATTCTGTGGCATCTTTGGTAAACACATAAGGTCAATATGTAGATTACATCACCTCTGTAAATTCTAGAAACTATTAGTCACCATTCTGAACACAGTAATTTCTGGTCCACTCTGCACTATCACCACACCATCACCACACTACACCATCACCACTCTACACCATCACCACACCATCACCACTCCACACCATCACCACTCTACACCATCACCACACCATCACCACACTACACTATCACCACACCATCACCACACTACACCGTCACCACTCTACACCATCACCACTCTACACCATCACCACACTACACCGTCACCACTCTACACCATCACCACTCTACACCATCACCACACTACACCGTCACCACTCTACACCATCACCACTCTACACCATCACCACACTACACCATCACCACTCTACACCATCACCACACTACACCATCACCACTCTACACCGTCACCACTCTACACCATCACCACACCATCACCACTCTACACCATCACCACACTACACCATCACCACTCTACACCGTCACCACTCTACACCGTCACCACACTACACCATCACCACTCTACACCATCACCACACTACACCGTCAACACTCTACACCATCACCACTCTACACCATCACCACACCATCACCACACTACACTATCACCACACCATCACCACACTACATAATCACCACACCATCACCACATTACACCATCACCACTCTACACCATCACCACACTATCACCATCACCACACCACACCATCACCACTCTACACCATCACCACACCATCACCACACTACACTATCACCACACCATCACCACACTACACTATCACCACAGCATCACCACACCACACCATCACCACACTACACTATCACCACACCATCACCACACTACACTATCACCACACCATCACCACACCACACCATCACCACTCTACACTATCACCACACCATCACCACACTACACTATCACCACACCATCACCACACCAGAGGTGTCAATCAATTCCAGGTTCAGAAAGTAAAAGTCCTCACCAGGATTTTGCTCAAGCTTGCTAGATTTTCTAATTAGTGCAATCCAGGTTAAATTAGTGGAATCAACACAATCCAGGAAGCCTGAGCAAAATCCTGGCGAGGACTTTTACTTTCTGAACCTGGAATTGACACCTCTGCACCACACTACACTATCACCACACCATCACCACACCACACCATCACCACTCTACACCATCTCTTCTTTTACTCTTAGGCATGCGTAATATGGAAGCCATCAGCGTGCTAAAGAACCTGAAGGCCTTTAGGGCAAACTGAGTTGAGTATGCAAATAGAGGGTAGATGTGATCACAGTCATTCTCCTGTTGTATAGGATTTCTTACCAAGTGCCTATTGCAAGCTGTTCTATCACACGTTCGCCCTGAACAAGACTCTGGTCTGCTGCAGAATTGTAAGTGATGGGTTCACACAGCTAATTCTCCCTGGTCCTACAAAACCAGCCATGCTACACCCTGGTGTTCAGAGATCTTTGTTTCTAACCAGACTGATTCCTCACAAGTGGTATTTGCGACAGGTCGTTATGGTGATGCTAAGGGATGTCTATGCCATAAGCCCTCCAGGACACGCCCATTCGGACCTTGGTCTGAGTAATTTATATATATAGTGACTCACACACAGTTTTATGCCCAAATTCTGTGGCTTACATTCTCAGCACTTTTGTCTGATATTTAAGGCAGAAGGCGGAATGAATAATTTATTCACTATTCACTATTCATTTTTGACCAATGAAATGTTGTGATGTTATAATCTATTTTTAATGTGCCTTGCTCTGGGCACCCGTCTTGTTTGTACTGGGTGATCTATGTGTACCAGGGGGGGGAAGTGCCTCCTCGTATTCAGTCACAAGTATCGAGCGCATGTACTGTACATACTTTTCAGTAGGCCAACATTTATGAATTAAAAATATGTTTTTAATTGGTCTTATATAATATTCTAATTTTCTGAGATAATGGTTTTGGGTTTTCATAAGCCATAATCATCAACATTAACAGAAATAAACACTAGAGATAGATCATATATAGATTTGTCATGAATCTATATAATATATGAATTTCACTTTTTGTATAGAATTACTGAAATAAATTTACTTTTTGATGATATTCTAATTTATTGAGATGTACCTGTAGATTAAATACACAATATCTGAAACATACCGGCCACTAGGTGTCAGTATATTGGTTGTTTAATTATTGGAAGAAGAATAATTGGAAATATTACTTTAGGCTACTTTAAGTGCTATTCAGTGCTTTGCATGCTTTATATACAAGAGGAAATTTTAAGCATATATATGTATATATATTTAAGCATCTAGGAAGATGCAGGTTAAATGTTTCATTTTTTGGAGTAAGGGAAAAGAATAACCCACAGGCAAACATTTCATTGTGCGTTTTTACAAGCATGCCCTCTGCTGGAGGTTTTTGGGAATGCAGACTAAAACATGAGAATTCCTCTTGCTGCACGAGTTCATCTCCCAGAAAAGCTTAGACACTGAAAAGTGACAGTAAGCACATAACACTAGACAGCAAAGTGTTTGATGTTCACAGAGATGTTATGATCACTACCAATCCATATTAGTATCCGTGAAACACAGCATTAATGAAACACGACAGATGAAAGATTACAGAGTCATTCATAAATCAACACAGCTGTGTATATTACAATACTAATACACTGGTATTCCTCGGTTCTCTATGATAAGACTGCCATGGACGTTCTGGATTTCAGCTCAAAATTAGAAAGCTGGTATCTGCCATGTGACGGGCTGTGATGCACTATGGGAGGTCGGGCGTTATTCAGAAGAAGTATGAGCAGCAGGACCTCACAGCACTCAGTGGGGTGTTATGTTTTCTATTTTAACACACTAATTTCCTGAGATGCGTTAACTGTAGGCTTTACATTTTGCACAGTCTACAAACAAAACAAATACAGATCTATTTTTTTTAAAACAATGGCTGACGTGGTCTGCCAGGCGTGAAATCTGCTGATTTAGCCGAAAGCTCTTTGCTGCAGCAGAGAGAATGCTTGGAATGAGAATGACGTTAAGGGGAGGAAGATCCATGCGGTGAAGACCGGGACACTGGGGGGGGGGGGGGGGGGGGGCACGTGATGAAAGCCTTCCTCAGTCTACCATATTGAAAACGTTATTTCTGCTTTGTTGTTTTTTGAAAGAGTATTTCATTTTTTCAAAGCAGCATTTTGAAGAACATTGTATTTCTTTCTTTCCACAACTAATAGGCATCTTCTCTGTCCTTTGAAGAAGAGTACATTTTCCTGAAGGCAGCAGCAATTTATGACTTACATGAGAGTAAGGACAATTACTCCCATTAGACCATGCTTGATGAACTCAGGGTTCTGATCCACTTTCTCTGGTGCACCATACAGAGACTTTATAATTAAGGTCAAGGCAATAAAGAGTAAAATTACCACATCAGAAATTTTGGTCGTGATCTTCAATTTTGGTTCTCATATCCTCACTGCTGATGTAGTCATCTTTCTCTGGGTTGTTCAAAGACACCTAGATGCATCGGGTGAGAGGACCTACAGGAGCAGGGAGGACCATGGGAAGACCACGAGAACACTCTGCTGATGCTCTCCGACTGTGGAGAGGAGAGGGGTGGGAGCGGTGGAGATGGTGGACGTGAGGGAGTGGCAGAACTTCATGTCCGCACTGCAGATGTTCCGAAACTGACATGTTCGTTGCGAACGCGCTGCCTGGTGCCTGTCTCATCACGCTCTAATAACAGAAGGAGGCGGACATCATAAGCCAGCAGGCGGCGACTAAGGAGGCTCAGACAGCAAGCGATGCGGATGAGATGGATGTAAGCCACAGGCCTGGAAACCACATCTGCAGCTTGAATGTTCTGGTTCTACAGTGGTGACAGGTGCTGTTGGTTTATGGGCCTCCATGTGACAGAGTAGCTGAAGGAGGAGGGGGCCGCCAGTCAAAGACCTGCAGGCATGTCTGAAGATAAACAAACTGTCCTGAAAGAACAGAGGAACATCAGAAGCTAGGGAGAAGAGCAGAATTCTCTTAGTCATCTGCTCCTGTTTCATCTGCTCCTGTTTTGCCTTTTGCTCCATATGGATGAATAAATCCAGATTGGATTGAGGTCAGAAGGCTAGAGAATTCAGAACAGAAACATAACGGCCGGGAATAAGAGGACTGAAGACAGAGGAGAGGAGCATCAGGGGTGGTGATAAGAGGCCAGGTCTCCTCACGACTGGCGAGAGACTCTCCTCATCCTGAGTTGAAGAAGGCAGAGGATACAGCCAGACTAGGATTTGGTCAACTAATTTCAATGTAAGCACTTTTAAATGAGGACACTATGAATAACATTTGGAATTATGTCACTGTGCTTTTATATCTACATATCTATATTTATATATTATTCATCAGTGCTCCACATCAGTGTTCAAACTACATAAATGTTCCATATCAATGTTCTACATCGATGTTGTAACTACATCAGTGTTCCACATTAGTGTTCAAACTACATCAATGTTCTACATAAGTGTCCTACATCAGTGTTCCACATCAGTGTTCTACATACATGTTCTACATCAGTGTTCCACATCATTGTTCTACATAAGTGTTCTACATCAGTGTTCCACATCAGTGTTCTACATACATGTTCTACATCAGTGTTCCACATCATTGTTCTACATAAGTGTTCCACATCAGTGTTCTACATACATGTTCTACATCAGTGTTCCACATAAGTGTTCTACATAAGTGTTCCACATCAGTGTTCTACATAAGTGTTCCACATCAGTGTTCTACATACATGTTCTACATAAGTGTTCCACATCAGTGTTCTACATACATGTTCTACATCAGTGTTCCACATCAGTGTTCTACATAAGTGTTCCACATCAGTGTTCTACATACATGTTCTACATCAGTGTTCCACATCAGTGTTCTACATACATGTTCTACATCAGTGTTACACATCAGTGTTCTACATCAGTGTTCCACATCAGTGTTCTACATACATATTCCACATTGTCAGTGTTCTACATAATTGTTCCTCCACTCATAGCAATGTGCTTTGGGCTTGTTTCTTGTGTAGGAAAATTTATTTATCTATTCAAATCAAATCAAATCAAATTTTATTTATATAGCGCTTTTTACAACAGTTGTTGTCACAAAGCAGCTTTACAAGTGCCGAGTCCTAGCCCCCAGTGAGCAAGCCAAAGGCGACAGTGGCAAGGAAAAACTCCCTAGTTTTTTGCATGAGGAAGAAACCTTGAGAGGAACCAAGACTCAGGGGGGGAACCCATCCTTCTCTGGCCGACACCGGTCACCATGACAACAACAACAATTTATACAGAAAGAAGAGAAAGAAAAGGAAAAAGATGTAATAATGTCCATCATGATGTAGGCATCCGGTTAGGCAGGAGGTGGCTGGCCCAGGATGGATCGCTGGTCTCCTCATCTCATTATTCCTCAAGCAGGCAGGCAGCCATGAGGAGAAATGAAACAGGGAAAATTAGCTCTGTATGAGGACATATACAGGACAGGTGAAATTATAAACATTTCTGGAGTGTGGCAGCAACTCCGACACTAAGTTAAATTATTACAGCCTAGCTAAAAAAGGCAGAACCAGAAGGTAACATAGGCTTGGGGGCATTCTGAGACAATGGCATCCGTCCACTGCACTGTCAACAAACTTGAGTGACCACGAGCAGTGACAGGATGACAGCACCAGCGCCCCAGTCTACCATAAAACCCTTTGCCTGTGAACCCCTGGATCTGTACCTTTATCTAAGGGGGGATATTAATTATCAAACGCTAAACTAAATAAGTGGGTTTTCAACCTAGACTTAAAGATTGTTACTGTGTCAGAGTCCCGGACGCATTTAGGAAGATCATTCCAAAGCTGGGGGGCCTTACAAGAAAAGACTCTTCCCCCTGCTGTTACCTTGTAAATTTTTGGAACTAATAAAAGACCAGCACCCTGTGATCTTAGTGGACGTGGGGGTTCATAATAGGAAATAAGTTCCTGAAGGTATTCAGGAGCAAGCCCGTGCAATGCTTTATAAGTTAATAAAAGAATTTTAAAGTCAATACGGAATTTAACTGGGAGCCAATGCAGGGCTGATAGGACTGGACTGATATGCTGAAATTTTCTAGTTCTGGTCAGAACCCTGGCTGCGGCATTTTGAACTATTTGAAGTTTATTTAAATTCCTATTTGAACATCCTGACAGTAGTGAGTTACAGTAATCTAATCTGGAGCTAACAAAGGCGTGCACCAATTTTTCCGCATCATCCTGTGATAATGCATTTCTTAACTTAGCAATGTTGTGGAGATGTAGAAAAGCTATCCTAGTAGTATTATCTATGTATTTATCAAATGATAGGTCGGAGTCGAGTATGACGCCTAGGTTTTTGGCTACTGTGCCAGATGTAATGGGGTAGTCTGCGAGTTTAAGCATTAGATCTGGAATTTTCTGTTTTGAGGCATTAGGGTACAGGAGGAGAACTTCTGTTTTGTCCTCATTAAGTTGGAGGAAGTTTAGCGATATCCAGCATTTAATATCTTTTACACAGGCCTAAATTTTTCCTAAACTGAGTTTGTCATCAGGTTTGGCTGATATGTAAAGTTGAGTGTCATCTGCATAGCAGTGAAAATTGACACCATGTTTGTTTATAACTGTGCCCAATGGTAGCATATATAATGTAAATAATAGTGGTCCTAAAATGGAGCCTTGCGGGACCCCATATTTAACTTTTGTACGTTTAGATGGAATATTATTGAGCTCTACAAACTGATAGCGATTTGTTAGGTAAGAATAAAACCATGAAAGGGCTGTGCCTGAGACTCCAACCCAGCGTTCTAACCTTTCTAGCAAGATCCTATGATCAATTGTGTCGAAAGCTGCACTAAGATCAAGAAGCACTAACAGTGATACATAGCCTTGATCTGAAGCAAGGAGGAGATCATTTATTACTTTAACTAATGCTGTTTCAGTACTGTGATGGGGCCTAAAACCAGATTGGAATTTTTCAAATATGTGATTCCTATGCAGATATAGGCATAATTGCTGGGCAACAGCTTTTTCTATGATCTTAGATATAAATGATGTGTTTGAAATGGGTCTATAATTAGATAGTACAGTCAGATCAAGATTTGGTTTCTTGATCAGAGGTTTAATAACTGCTAATTTACATGATTTGGGCATGTAACCTATTGTAATGGATGAGTTAACTATAGTTAGAAGAGGTTCAGTTACCACTGGTAATACCTCTTTTAATAGCTTCGAGGGAACCGAGTCTAGTGTGCAGGTAACACAATTTAAGGAAGAAATTATTTTCTCTAATTCTGATTGTGGGAGTGGATGAAAAGGTACTTTTGAATACATATGCTTTAATACTGAAATGTCAACATTGACTAACATTTTATTTTAATGTTTTAATATTTTTTTTGTGTTTTGTGATTCATTTTGCTGCAATTGGCTGCAGCCCTTGATACTCAATGTGCAGTGATACTGAGTAACCAGCAGAGGGCATGATCACTTCAATCAGCTTTAAACACAAACGCCATGCATATTCCACTGCTTGTTAGACAGCTTTAACAGTCACTGGGCAACGAACATATCCATACAGTGGCCTGGCTGACTGTTGCATGGCCCTAAAACCCCGCAGCTACGGCTTACATTGCCTGGTTCAATGATGCATTGATAAAACATATAGAAGTGCTTACACATACCATGTATTCACCAGGAAAGAGCTTCCTATTCCCTTCTGCTGCAGCACAGCACAGATCAGAACATGCATGTAACATTTTTGCACTCGAACCCACCATTTCAGTTTACGTAAGACAATGGCATTTATTCATATCTCCATCACGGCTCATGACGTTAGAGTGCGGGTCATCGAAGCGTCTGCGTGGCCGTGATGCCACAGTCCGCTGAGCACGAGGGGGGCAGCACTGGCTTCCATGCGTGTCGATGCGCCCGCAAGCTGCTTCTGATCGCGTTCATTTTGCAGCAGCATGTGGGCCGATATGCGCTCAGATAAGGTGGATCCATCAGAAGCCGGTTGCCCACACAGCCATAAGGACGGGCAATCCTGAGCACCACGGCCAAGCAGCAGGGCGGGCCCACGCACGGGCGAACGGAAAGCGCGGTCGGCGTGCTATTTTGACACGAGCGCCGCCTCACCGTTCAGCTCGCAGGCCCCTGCAGCACGCAGCTTCGGTTTTAATCGAACTATACGTCTGACTAAATACAGGATCAGAAGCATCAAAAGGTTAGATGCTTGAGATGGAACTCTCCAGGACAGCCAATCAGGCTGCAGGGAAGCTGCATGAGGGATTTGCATACGAAGGCTGCATAGTCTGTGCATCTGGAGTGGAATCTGAACCTTCAGGAACAGACCCATCACTATTCAGGTGGGAGCAGGCGGTGTGGGCCGAAGACCTTCCTGCCTTTTGTCTCCACTGGAAGATGTAGAAAGTAAAGGTTGACTCATTTCTCCAGCTCTCGCTTCTCTAGTGTGGCTCCAATTGTTACATTCGTTACAGCAGGTTCTAACCTCATTTCAGGTTTTGCACACCCGAGTTGTTCCTATACCACTCCTCATCAGTTTTCACATCTTCTCAGATGCCCCTATTAATGTATCCTGATTGTATTTATCTTAGTTATGTCTCAGTATCTATTTTTAAAAACCCAAATAGAACTTTTAAGAACTTCTTATAAATTGTTTGTCACATTGTTGAAAAATGTGGCAAGTGTTACAAAGTATTACCACATTATTTCTATAAGTGAGACAAATTATTGCATCATATGTGCGATGTTTCATCACTGCTTGTAAGTGTTTCTTATTGGTTCAATCATTTTCCTGTGGCCATGGTTCCTGGGCCATCTGTGTGTTTACAGTGTCCTGTTTCAAAACACTCAGGTTGATGTTGCCAAGGTCACAGCTTAACATGGAAGAAAGGATGAGAGAGAAAGACCACAGCCTTGTTTCATGGGATTGTTTCTGGACTGCCGTGAAACTGAGAGCATCTTGGCCCTGTGCCTCCTCACCTCCAAACGTTCAGCACATTTCACAATTCAGAACCGGTAGCTACGTTCTGTTTTCTTCTCATCCATGCTGGATCAAACCAGAACAAATACAATGTTTGGTTATTAACATCCACCCAAAGTGCATGTTAATATAAAATGGGTTGTTTTATTACTTCTACACTGATATGATGTAGTTTGCATTGCCTGAAACGAATATGCAAATGTTGTAAATGTTGTACAATACTGTTTGGCTTGGTGGTTAGCATGTTTGCCTCTCAGCACTGGGGCCTTTGGTCCCTATCTGACTAGAGTTGACTGTCCCTACAAAGTGTATTTGTGTCCAGTGTAGGATGGTGTCTTGTCCTCTCTCCCCTTCCTGTACCTGACTCAGTCCCCCAGGGGGCGGAGTCTTCTGGTGTGCACCTGCCTCCTGCTCCTCATTGGTGTGTGGTTGAATGCAAAAAGTTGTAACTGTGTTAAAGAGACCTTAGGTATGTTGAAAGATTCTATAAAAGTGTAAGTTTCATTCACTGCGTTTACAGCAATTAGATCCTCTTGAACAACTTCTGATCTTCAGAGGATGGATGTCTTAGGGTCCAGCACTACAGGAGACTACCCTACAAAAGCATTCACCAGAAATCTAGTTCTATGTTTAGCACTGGCCAGACTATGTACAGGCGTGTAATGGCTCACAGTTTGTGTGCTCTTAGCAGAATGTTGGATAAACATTCTTACAGATTAGTGCAGTTGAAGACGTCGACTTTACGTTACACTGAGCTTTGTATGTGATGTGTAGGTGAGCTTTGATCAGCGATTAGCCACAAGAAGCCATATCTCAACTAAGAATCCCTTCCTGCAGTTGGAACAACTTCATCTGACTACAGTCATGGGACCTAACTGTGACCAAGGTCATATTGTGTGCTTATATACAAGAAAGAGTTTCTAACAGCTCATACAGTAGGAACATGCTAAATAAAGAAGCAAATTCATTGCAATTTGTTCATCAGATATTAAATTATTTATTATTTTCTACAAATTATATTTATTTATTTATGAATACAATGATAAGTCAGTGGTATTTGCACTACTCTGTAAAGTTATTATTATTGTCACTGTGAGCTCGTTACTCAGAACGAGACACACACACACACACACACACACACACACACACACACACACACACACACACACCTACCTGTTTCCAGTTTGTTCTCTCCTACAATGTTGCACAATACAGGCCACGTCATTGATATGAGCCATTCTGCTGTTTGCTTATTGCATTTCCTTTCTCTTTGTTTTTTTTCACTCAATAAAAATGCTTGATAAAGACCCTCATGGCTCCCTTACTGCTGCTGTTAAAGCTATGCTACTTGCACAAATGCATCAAATATATTTCAAAGGTAGCAAGGCATCCCAATTTATTCATATTTAAGTTTACACAACATATAAATGTAATTAATCTTTTACTGTGAGAATGAACTTTGGCCAAACCATTAAAAGTATTTATAGAATTAAAATAAAAATAATTTTCTTTATATCTAGGATCCTGAAACAGGAAGAATTAAGCAGACAGCAGAATGAAGGAGAAAGCAAAGGAAACTCGCTGTCCATTTGATTCTGACCATCTACAAGAGACCTGGATCTCAGGTAATCAAGGTGAAGAAACAAAGTGACCACCTAAATGTCTTGTTTTAGCATAAAGGTAAATGGCTTTAACAAAATCAAGGAAAACTGATATTTACATCACACTCAAATTTATCACAGTATTCATATTAGCAATAAGATGAATCTAAATATAATTGCATTACATTCTCTGAAGGGACTGGAAGAAATAACATTATGATAAAATGACTGTAATCCCATAACAATACTCCCACAGAAAAGGGCTGGTAATGGATTCCCTCGTCCCCAAGACGTAGAAAAAATAATGGGATATCCACTAAACTAAACCTTTGATTTACCACAGTTACCAAGTTTATATGCATTTATTGCTAAATTCATGCATAGTGAAAATACTGAGTCATCCATGATTACATGAGCTGTAGATAAGCATGCAGACACCATCTGTTTAATCTCTCCATTCAACTGAAAATCTGCATGAGCTTGATCTGTGAAAATTAATCTGGAGTTCAAGTCCTAGTCATACAGATTAAGTCCAATATATGATGTTTGTAACTTCTTGCCATACGAGCCGAAAAGAAAAATGTTCGCAGAAACAGTTGTACATCAGGAGTAAAATGGTTACATTTTATTTAGAGGTGTCAATTCCAGGTTCATAGATTAAAAGTCCTCACCAGGATTTTGCTCAGGCTTCCTGGATTGTGTTGATTCCACTAATTTTACCTGGATTGCTAATTAGAAAATCTAGCAAGCTTGAGCAAAATCCTGGTGAGGACTTTTAATCTATGAACCTGGAATTGACACCTCTAATTTTATTTAGAAGCCAACCACAAAAGCGTTGTTCACACCAAATAAACGTATATGCCTGTTTACTGCTGTTTTGTAAAGAGCACAAATATGAGAACTGCAGGAACTAACATACTGACCTCCTCATTCTGAAGCTCATGAATGCTGCAAGTCAATTGCACATAAAAGCTCATTACCATTTCACTGGTGTGCAGTGCATAATAATGGGGCATCAATGGTAAATAATTGCCCCTGAACCCATACATATATATAATATGAAATAACAAAAAATCCAGAAAGGGTAAAGTGTTTAATACATATGTATGCAGCAGCCTTCAAATTAGAACGACACTGTTTTGTTTATCAGGTCCAGTGAGGACAGAGCTAGCCTGCACATGCTCCGCCCCTCACCGTTTACACACAGATACCCTCTTTTGTTTGAATGAAAATGTACTTTCCACTGTCCTTTCACAGAATGTAAAGAAGGATGAAGCCTCTGACATTTATGAATTGACTGTGTGAATAGGCGAAGGTGAGAAGCATACAGAATTCAAGTCTGACCTAAAATAACCCACTGTCACCAAGCCACCGAGTACAGCAGTGTTTAGACGTAGTCAGAGCCACGTTTCTTAAACGCGTCACAGAGTTAAGCTGTTCTTAAATGTGAGTGGGTGTTCTATCACTTAGTGAAGCATTTTGTGTCACGATGCTTTTGTGAAACCCAACCTCGACTAACCTGTGCCCTCCATGTAACCCACTCGTCTTGTTTCATTTCAAACCTTCCCTGCTGTGCGAACATTTGCATCCATAACTCTGGTCTTTGCTCTGATCTCGTTGAGCTGAGATCTCGCTGAGCTGAGATCTCATCTCGGCGATGTCTGCTCTCCCCTCAGCCTCCCCCTGCTCATGCAGCACTAATCTCAGCCTGGAAAAATGGGTGTTTGTGTGCTCAGCAGAGCATTTATCTCTATGAATTCAACAATAAGAAGGGAGACAGTGTGTGTCTGGGGACTGCCTGTCTGAGAATAGTCTTTTGTAGGCCTTGACCTTTAATTGTAACTCGTCCATCAGATTTTGCAATCTCACTGTTCGTCTTTTTCACACTGTGAAGGAACAATGTAAGGAAGGAATGCAATTTTCCTTTTAATAACTTGATAATAATTTAATGTAACAATCTTTTCCAGAATGTAACGCATCCAGAGTTAGACCCCATCAACACTGAACGTTCTCATGTTTCTCAGCAATGATGACCTAAGGTACCTGTAGGCGAGTTCTGATCCTGTGCTCATACTTGTGCGTGCTGTGCTACAAGAAAGTCTTACGCGACATCCTCAAGGTCCTCAGAGCACTGGATGACATCGTTCTCGTGTTTGGTCCTTCACGGAGCCACCTCGCTGTTGGGCTTGGACATCCCATGCTGCATCTCAGCGTCCTGCTCCTCTTTAGACTGTTCCCGCAGCAAGTCACGACGAGATGATTGCAGAGCATGGGCCAAGGTATTCTTAGCCTGTTGAGATCAACATAACAGCTCCACCTTCTCAGTCTTCAGGGAATAAGATTTATTTTTATGTTACACCTTCGTTTCATCCTCATTCTGCCTTTTTAGCTCTTAAGTTTGTTGGACGTTTTCCCCTTGATAACCCAGACAGCAGAGAGTCCTTCTCCTTAAACTGACGTGTCATTTCACCTTCAGAAAACTTTTTGGCAGCTGTCAGTGGATGGATTGTCGGTAAGGCTGTTCTACAGCGATCAACATGCAACATGTGTTCATTTAAACTAGCTGTTAAGGGGAGTCACGGGACAGCGAATGCGACATCTGTGATATCTGTGATATGGAGACAGACACTCGCAGATCCAAAGCAAAAGATCGTTTAATAAAAGGGGCAAAAAAAAAAAAAAGTGTATGTGAATGAGGTGCAGGTGAGTTCAATAATCTGGTGGTGTTGATCTTGTGGAGATGGAGTGTGGCATTCTGGGGATTGTAGTTCCAGGTTGTCAGAAAGTGGAGCCTTTTGAGCAGTGAGATCATTAATGAGTCTTTGGTAGTTTTCACTTCACTTAGCTGGTCCTCCAGAGAGCAGCACATCTTTTCAAGATTGCTTCACAGATATACAAATTCATTAATTAATTAACAATAAACGAATGTAGGCCCTTGCTGATGATAAAATAATGACCTTTGTTTTTGCAATGGCCTCCATGTTGCTGGAGAGACCGTCCAGGTCACGCTCTCTCCTTTCGCAGCTTTAGCTTGATTTGCTGGAGGCTGTTGACTAGTTCTGCCACACTGTCGGTGTGTTTCTCATATGGTGCAGCTGCCTCACTCTCGTGCTGCAGGGTGGACTCTTCTAGAACATTCCACAACTTCACAAAGTCATTTCTTGATCATCTCATTCTGACCCGCCCGTGGCTCCACCAACGTTCAAGTCACCAGCAATCGTCCTTCCAGTTCTCTCTAGATCCATCCTAGCTATTTCGTTCTCCTGCGCCGAGAGCTCTCTAGCTAGGATAGATAGATGTGTTCAAATAATAATTCTAAGTTATTGCATTATCTTAGATGAATCAGGTGTGATGGATTGGCTTTTGATCCCAAACTATGCAGAACGGCAGATCTCCAGGAACAGTGCACGCACTGACTCACATCAACATGGTGCTGTAGCGTCATGTTAGTTTGGGTGAGGGTGCTTTACAGTGTCCTGCTCTCATGGGAAGGGGGGGGGGGGGGTCATGTAGCACTCACTGGTGTGGCTCTCTGTCCTGTTATTTCAGAATAAAATTGTTGTGAGAGACGATTTCTTCTGTGAGGTTTCTCACCTGCATTATTCATTTTAATGTTAGCAAAATGAAAAGCAGAATCCTGTGACATATCAGTGAAGGCATCCTTTTTCATCTTCTAGAATAAGTCAAGCTAAAGGAGGCAACAAACTTTGTTTTCCATGGTGTGTTTATCTGTCTCTGCATTGACTAATGGAAGCTTGAGATGGTCCACGTATTTATTTTAGCTCAGAGCACTCCTTCAGTTTCCTCTTCTTGACTGTGAACTCAGCATTGACCTTGTCATCTTCCAGCCTCTAGACAGCCTCCCTCAGCTTGGCTTCCAGCTGGATCGCACTTTTGATCAGTCACTCACATCTCTCTTCTGCAGCCATCAGATTATCTGATTCTTTTAAGATCCCAGAGGCTAGTGAGTTATGATTCATATATTACATTATAGCAATTCTATAGCCCATGAAACATACTGCCTGAACTTGAGGAGATCTTTCTTCTCTTGTATGACAGACACAGTCTGCTCCTCCAGCTTTCTCTCTGATCTGGCCTGATCCTCCTTACACTTGGAAAGGTCCAGCTTAATCTGGGCCATGTCTTTCACTCACCCAGCAGTATTCAGTAGAGGTTGGATCTTACACTGAAACTGTCAGTGTTTCAAATTCATAAAAGCCCGATGCCCTTTTGCAAAGATGAACATCACAGCTCAGGTTGCCACCAAGTGAAATTCACTACTAATACATTTGTAAGTTAACACGATATTTTTGTATGTGCATTATCAAAACTGTGCAGTGTGAAGCACTACTGCACTACACCGCAGCGTTCACCATTCTCTCGTGCTCTGTCCTGCATGACACAGTTCCTGGTGCACATCTCTCAACTCCCGCAGTGCTCCTCAACGTCCCGCCTTGAGGTTTATCAGTGAGAATCTCACCTGCAGTAAGAACATCACAGTTAAAACTGTAGATCTTTACAAGTAATGATGTACACATAAGTCTTTTATGTACTTAGCCATTTAATAAAGGAGTACGTGAGCCCAGGAGACTCTCTGTTGCTGTCCTAGTGTCCAGCACTGGTATTCAGAATCAGGTATCTGAAACACAGGAAGGTAGGGATGATCCACGCTCACATCTTACCTGTTCTATCAGACTCAAACGGCTTCATTTACCTAATTTTAAAGTCTTAAAATGAAGCCTTACATGCAAGATTCAGCAGCGAAAGCCACTGCAGTGTAGCTGGTGGATGACCAGATCATTTTCCATTACACCTGTTGCCAAGAAGATGTAATAAACCATGGAATGTTGGGAAATAAATGCAAAATGTGCACCAGCATTTCACATATCAAAGTTCTAATGGTGTGATAATATCCTTTGAGTAGTCCGCACACTCTTCCTGGGGTTTTGGTTTCATTTTGAATCAAGCACCCCACAAAATCAGGATGGGACTTTCTGAGATTAGACATCCACTTGTTCAGGTTTTCCTGTGAATTGACAATAATGAATAATTCATGACATTCTGTTGCAGCAGGATAAATATTTATGAGTTGTGACTCAAAAGATGAATGGGAAACTCACCCTGAATAGAGCAGAGACTGTCTGGAAAGATGCTCCTTGCTTTTTGGCTTTCTTACCACTGTTGCCACCTACACTAGTAGCAGAGTATAGCAGAGAAACAGAGAGACAAACAGAGAAACAGAGAGACAAAGTTTTCATTTCCACATTCTTCTTTCCCAGGCTCAAAATTAAGTCTAGCATTAGTTTATACAGCATTTTGAACAAGTAATAATAATTGAGTGGAATTTTGTTTAAACCCTGCCACATATGTAATGCATATAACTTGCAGGATCATCAAGTCTAGCATGTAAATAATGGCTTTCTAATGAGTGTAATCTAAAATGCAGGGTTTATGCACTCAGAAGTGCTCCGGGTAAAAAAAAAAAAAAAAAACTAAACTGAATTCTTATACGGTTCCTGCATGCTAACAGGGAGTAAGATTCATGGTCTGCAGCTTGGATTGTTTAGAGACTGAAGTGCACAGTTACCGTCTGCCCCAGCATGGCTTGCATACAGCGGGGCCAGCAGTTTCACGGATGACTTCTGGTACAGCTGCACAACAGACTCATTCAGTGGGGTTCATTCTGCAGCCAGCCAGTGATACTGTGGTGCACCATGCCAGCGTAGTGCACCAGGGAGTAGGGAGCCTCCGGCGGACCTTCTACAGCCCTGGCCTTCAAAAACCAGTTGTTTTTGCCCAGTTGTTGCTCATAGGGTTTGTTCTTCATGCACATGTCAGTAGGCTTGGGAAACACACTCTTCCTCAAGGGCCGAGAACATGCCCAGTGGCTGATGGGTAAGAGCTGTTGGTCATGAACTTCCCTATGTAGTGTTGTATTGTACCTTCTCAGTAAGCTCAATGCAGGCTCCCACGTCCATACCAAAGACTACCAACTTCTTGTCTCTTATCCCCCTCTTGCTCCAGCACAAACATGATTGAAACATGAAAGGATTGAAGAAGTTTTGCAGTCAAGTTGATGCACAGCTGCTCTGGTGTTTTTGAACTTTTGAATGATTTGAACTTGAAGTTAGTTTGAAAGGGATGTAAAAGAGTTCGAATGACAGAACAAAGCTCGTGTCTTAGGTAATGATGCCCAACTGGGTGTTGCTGGAGAGAGCATGAGAGTATTCTTGACATAACAGTCTTGATTTAGCCTGTAATGTTGCACCTAGAAGGAATTATAATATTATTATAATATTACATCAAACATCTCAAACCCAGTTATTTTGAGGACCCCAATAAAATGTAATTTTAGTTCTTTGCAACAGGGACCTCACAGAACCCCTCTATATTTCAGACAAGCAGGGCAAACATTTTTATGGTAAAGTCAAACTCAGCTTTTGTTTTGCGAATGTAAAGAAAATCACATCTCAGTAGAAACCATAACATATGATGTGAAGTGCAGACTGGACTGTTTGGGTCCTGATGGCACTTTCGTACCCTCAGTGTTATTATGCTGGGCCTACTCTTTCCACTGCTGCTTAAACATCATGTTCCCATAATGCATCACTGCTCCAGTCAGGTTGTAGATAATAACCTAGAACCAAGGATATCAATGGCATCCTAAAAAGCAGAAGATCACTTTCAGGTTATATGTTTTAAAAGTGTACCCCCTAATTAGTCTTTCCACTTATCTATGTGTGTTAACTCTGTGTGTGTGTGTGTGTGTGTGTGTGTGTGTGTGTGTGTGTGTGTGTGGTGTGTGAGAGACGATGAGTGTACCTATGATGTCTGGTTTTGTGTTACAGGTTATTTGATAGAATATATGGTAAGATCTCTCAGCCACCATGTGAAACATCACATTGGATTTCTCAAGCAGATCTGTGATAAATAGGGAAAATGAAAGCCACCACAGCGGCTAAATATATGTCACTTCATACCCGAGTTTAAAATAGGGCCTAATAAAGACAGCAAGTTTCAATATCTGCTGATGACACCTTCCCTGGTATTCCAAAGTAGATCCTGATAAATTTACCCAGGAGGGAAATATTCATATCTTGACATGCCTTGGACACCTATTTTTAGAACTCCTGCACATTTGAAAACTTGTAAATATTCTCTCTACTCACAAAGCCAGAGGTCTTGTTATTCCTCACAGTCTTGGCATTACTAAAGGGTTTGCCCTGGATGAAAAAGCAGACGACATTTGTCTCAGTAAGAAAATGATAAGTCTCAGCAGCTCCTCATCCTCTGCTCACCCTCATTGAGCCGAGCAGCTCTTTCGTCTCGTCTCCTCACGCCGCTGTTGTTGCAAAGTACTGGATGACACTTTTGGTATTTATAGTTTTCCCTGCACCAGATTCCTCCACTGGAGGACAAGAATCATTCATTGGTTAGGATCAGTCTGATTGTTGAAGACTCAAACTTTAATAAAATCTTAATTTATCTTTACAATATTCTTTGCAAGAAAGATTCTCAAGCAATTAGGATAGACTGATTCTCTCCATCTCCCAGACACAGAATGAAACACCATTTTATATTATGTAGTGTAATAGACAGTGTAACATTGTTGCGTCTGGATATTTGGATAGACACCTTTGTGCAAAAATAACACCTGATTTGTGATCATAGAGGGTGAAAATATGTCAAGGTACCTCCACTTGTGTCTTCAACACCTAATTGTTGTAGACTGAGACACACTTACAGGGCTTTATATCTTCTTAGCCTCTCATACTCATTCACTTATTAGCAAAGAGGTTAGAGGTACTACATCCTGGAATGTTCTGGCTGATAGGAGATCTAATTAATGTGTGTCCATAAACTGCATGTGTGGAGACTGAGAGACATTGTTAGACTCAGTATTAGAGGTGGAAAGAGTACTGAAAAATTGTAATTGAGTAAAAGTATCATTACTTTGCCTAAAATCTACTTAGAGTAAAAGTAAAATTACCCATCTCAAAATTTACTCGAGTAAAAGTACAAAATTACTTCATTTAAAATGTAATTTGAGTAAAAGTTGCTTAGTTACTTTTAGTTATTTAATGCATGGATGAATCATGAACCAAATTCAGCACAAGTTGTTTTAATCGATTTCAAAGTGTATTTAAGTGCACATCCACACGCAAAAAGATCAGCTGGGCTCAGGAACATACTTCCTCACAGCACAAGGACAGTCACAACCTGTACCATAAAGTGCAAACAATTTTCAGTCATATTGTCCAACGGACAACACTATAATAAGAATAAAGAAATTTAAATTACAAATTATTCAAAAAACAAAATGCACACAAAATTAAGTGCCCACAATATGCCACAAATCAAACTAAAATGCAACAGGATTCCACTACTCACAATAAAATGCTCACAGGATCCCACATTAAAAAAAAAATGCACATAGGATCCCACAATTTAAAAGTAAGTGCTCACAGGATCCAACTATTCAAAATACAGTGCCCACCGGATCCCACTATTCACAATAAAATGCCCACAGGTTGCCACAACTCAAAATAAAATATAAAATGACCACAGGATCCCACATCTCCCAATAAAACAAAATGCGCACAGGATTCCACTATTTAAAACGCTCACAGGATCCAACTATTCACAATAAAATGTCCACAGGATCCCACAGAACCTGATAGATAGAAGATTTAAAGATAGAGCAATCTCATCCTTTTGGAAAAAAAGTGCACCAGATTACGACCTGATTATGAGACAATGGAAAGGGCGCCCGCATTTAATTATTCACCATCAATATTTTTTTATTCAGTAATGTGACGGCATTCAAATGTAGTGAAGTAAAACTACTTGGTGAAGGAAACACCTGGAGTAGGGATAAACCTGTAACAGGAAACACCTGGAGCAGGGGTAAACCTGTAACAGGAAACACCTGGAGTAGGGATAAACCTGTAACAGGAAACACCAGGAGTAGGGATAAACCTGTAACAGGAAACACCTGGAGTAGGGATAAACCTGTAACAGGAAACACCTGGAGCAGGGGTAAACCTGTAACAGGAAACACCTGGAGCAGTGGTAAACCTGTAACAGGAAATACCTGGAGTAGGGGTAAACCTGTAACAGGAAACACCTGGAGTAGGGATAAACCCAGGGTTGCCAACTTTTGACGTTCGCTTGGAGTGAGATTTTAACCTGGAGCTGGTGGCGAGTGTATATTGTTGAGCGGGGGGGTGGGGGGGGGGGGGGTGGCGAACGAAAGTTGTTGAGCCAGGGGGGGGGGGGGGGGGGGGGGGGGGGGTGGCGAACGTAAAATGGACACAGATTCAGTGTTATATCGCCGGTGGATGGCGCCAGAGCTAGCGAACTAGTAACGTATTGAATCATATATGTGGATCTGAGGTAAATAAACTGGTTATTTTTTTTCGGCGTGAGATATCGGAAGTGTGGCGTGAGAGCGTGTGAAAATGGTCAAATGCGTGTGTCTCACGCTCAGTGCGTGAGAGTTGGCAACCCTGTAAACCTGTAACAGGAAACACCAGGAGTAGGGATAAACCTGTAACAGGAAACACCTGGAGTAGGGATAAACCTGTAACAGGAAACACCTGGAGTAGGGATAAACCTGTAACAGGAAACACCAGGAGTAGGGATAAACCTGTAACAGGAAACACCTGGAGTAGGGATAAACCTGTAACAGGAAACACCTGGAGCAGATTCCAAATTCCAAATACTAATGTTTCTAAAGTTCCTTGCATCTGGGATTGTCAGAGGTGTCTGAAACAAAAACAAATAAAATTATTTACATAATGACACATAAATATTCGATACATTATTATCTGTGGAATTTAAAGGTGAGAGCTGAGAAGGGGACAGATTGCATAGGGGTGTGCTTTGCTGCTAGTGCGTTTTCTGCCACTAATTATTTCCTTGCTAATTAGGTGCTAGAGGAGGTAAGGCTCATGAGCACCCTGAATCAGCCTAAACCTCAATCTTCAAACGAATAATGTGAACGTGAAGAATATGACTCAAGTCCCTCCGGACTGGAGCTGAGGAGCGTGACTCACCTGGGCCGTCGTCATCCTGAGGAAGGCCAGCAGCTACAGACGGTCTGTGCTGATGTCGTGTGGGAGGAACCTCCCTGTTACGACCACATCCAGGCTGAGCCCATAACAGACAGGGTGTGGTATGTGAACTGATGACAGCTGCCCGAGAAATAACCCACAATCAGCACACCGATGAATATAAGTGAATACATATATTGTTTTCATTGTCTAACAGCTCTTCCGTTATATAGCGTAATAGTGCCTTTCCTTTAGTCTACACTGGAAGCAATTGCAGTTCACATGTTGGTATGTTTTGCAAAGCACTGTTGCCACAGCACTGTTGCCCTTATAATCGATATAGTTACCCTTATCACAGAAATTGTGTTGCCCTTTTCACAGAGATTGTGTTGTTCTTATCATAGTGATTGTGTTGTTCTTATCACAGAGACTGTGTTGTTCTTATCACAGTGATTGTGTTATCCTTATCACAGAGATTGTGTT
Source organism: Brachyhypopomus gauderio (assembly GCF_052324685.1). NCBI lineage: Eukaryota > Metazoa > Chordata > Actinopteri > Gymnotiformes > Hypopomidae > Brachyhypopomus > Brachyhypopomus gauderio. The sequence goes on along the minus strand of NC_135212.1, from coordinate 44,221,574 downwards.
ATCTTTATCACAGAGATTGTGTTGTTTTTATCACAGAGACTGTGTTGTTCTTATCACAGAGATTGTGTTACCCTTATCACAGGGATTGTGTTGTTCCTATCACAGAGATTGTGTTGTTCATATCACAGAGATTGTATTGTTTTTATCACAGAGATTTCCTGTGTCTGGACAGCTATGGCTCCTTGTGAGATACAGTGATGGCATTCTTTTTGCATAGGCCTGTAGCCTGAGGTGAAAGTGGAGATTTACAGCACTCTGTGTACTGGTGGACAGTAGTAAAATAACTGCACTGGAAATGTAGAATTCAGGAAATATTCAAATTAAAAAGTGTTGTAAACACAGTGGGATCAGTTGGAAAGGACATTACTCTGTTTTGTAAAATACCCAACACTGAACTCTTCTTTCGTCTCTTTTACAGATCACCCGCACGGCTCCTTCAAGCACTGCAATGATTTCTTATCACATTGCTATTTTGGTTTTACACTTAAGGAATGTTTCTGACCTAAATTAGTTAATCAATACTTCATTTGTTAATTATTGGTTAAATAATTAATAGTTAGTTAATTTAGATTTAAGCAAGCTGCAATGGAAAATGTAAGACACATGAACATATTTTTCAATGCACTACTGACACAAATATATTGTGGCCCCGGTGAACTGAGCTCTGATGTGTGAAGTGTGGGTCCCAGCCGTGCAGCCACTGTCGGGCCCTTGAGCCCTATGAACTCCAGGGACTCCATACAAATGCTGACCCTGTTGTTTAATACCAGCCTCCAAGATGAGAGGAATCCTGTCTTTGGTTGTCTTGCACTGAACAATGACAATGCATCTGAATCTAATCTAATATGTATGGACATTCAGTTTGATTTCTTCTATTAATTGATTGTGTGTTTAAAATCACGTAAAGTTTAAATTAACCAAATGAGGATAAAACCTGCAGACGTAATGTTGAACAGGAACTGTTTTAATTCAAAGTGTTTATATTAGCTTTATTATACACAGGGATATGCTATGTATGCTGCCATAACAACAAAAACAACAACAACAACAACAATTTGCATATGCAATAATATACTTGTTTATAATAACAACAACATCAATAATAATAATATAACAACAACAACAATAATGATAATATAATTATTTTTAAAGTTAAATGTATTTACCTTGAGAGTATTCCAGAAAGAGGCAGCCTTGAACTTCCTGTGCAAGAACCCCTCCTGTTGGGAAAGTCAGGAACATTGTGTGAGTCTGAAAATGCTCAAATTGTGATTGATTACAGCATCATTTTTGTTCGCTACCATTTATTTGTAATTATTCAGCATCCTGTTCTTTTTTTTTCACTGGAATTCAAACACAATTATCTCACTCCAGATCCTGAAGCTGCTGACGTGTCTCTTCTGCGGGACCATGACTGCATGGGCATGCCTCCCCTGCCCAGCTCTCTTTAAACCCCTGTTGGAGCCAAGGCTGTCAGACCTCTCGCTAGCATGTGGACGATGTGCAGTGGAGAAAGTTCTCCCTCATCGGGCCTCACTTAGGCAGCACTTTCAGAACCACCCTTTGTCCACAGTCCTGCTTATCACTTGCTCCGGGCTCTCTGACAGGCCGCGGTAAGAATAGCTGAGCGGCCGTCTGTGTGCGAGGGACTGGGGTTAAACGCAGAGATGGGGGCAGTTCTGGGGCAGATACTCCACACAAGCTCTGTTTGAGTCTGGCAGCACAAAACCAGCCTTGTTGGCCACAGAGTGTCACTTCTTCGTTCGGTCCGTCTGCACAGCACCAGGCATTGTGCAATGCGATGTCTCTAGAACCCCTCCAACGTCCAGGGGCATGTTCTTCACTCACTCGCATCTGGAACTTCCTAACAAAGCCCTTTTAGAAAGTTCCCAGGCCCGGCGACCAGAGCCAGACGTTTCTTGTTTGACCTCTGGTTTTGGGAAATAAGGGCGGGAGAACATGGCTAAGGGGTCAAATCTGTTCATTCTTTCCACGTCATGTGGATTTTCAAGCCTGGGATTTGAGTTGCTTTGTGCTGAGAGGAGTTCCCCTGTGGGTGAAAGATACACTCCCTGTAGAAGCCTCTGATCTGGTGTTAGATGCACACAGGACTCTCGCGTCCACTGCTGTCTTGTAAAGGGTCGTTCGAGGAACTGGAATACATGGTAAGAGTTTTGGTTTGACACTGACGTTCATTGTACGCTTTAAATTCTCGTACTCTTTGAATTCTGCAGTTTATTTTGATTGCTAAGAGTTGGTGATGAATGCCCAGTGGATCTTAATCTGAAAGTATTTGAATCTAAATGTCTTAACCTAGAAGTGAAATTCACTGTTTGTTGAGCCCATCGATCTGTTCTACTCTTGTCTTGTCTACCTTGTCTTAACTCTTATGGCTCCTCTGTTAGTTCCTGAACAACCCTCCTGTTTACCATGAAGCAAGGAAATGTCATGTGAAATCTGGTTTGTTTATATAGACATGCTCATTAGATTGGACTTGAGGCCATGTGCCCTTCGAGCTGTCTCATGTCCCTCCTCTCATTTCTGACCCATTCAAGTGTGTTAAATTATGGCCTCCTGGAATACCCAGTCTTTCCCTCCATGTGCTTTGTGTCAAGCATTAGCGCAGCGCAGAGTTGTGCTTTTCCAGCCGTCTGTTTGCCTGGCTAATAGCTACGCTTTCAATTCACCCTCTGGCTGCTTTTCAGCCTTATGATGTGTTTTCAAAATTATTGTTAGCATTTTCTGATGGCCCACGTTTATTGCAATTCCCAGGGTAAACTTTTGAGTCAAAGGATGATGTATAAAGCTTTCTGGGTGTGGGATGCATGATTATATCCCCAGCTATAAGGTGCTTGATGAAAAGGGAGGGAATCCAGGTTTTGAGCATAATGAAATATCTTTCTATGTCTGTTTTGCTGTGAAATTCAGTGAAAAATGTGAAATTTGTATTCACTGCCATGATGCCAACTTTGGGGCCTTAATATCTGTTACTGAATAGTAAAAATTGGGTCTATTATTTATTAGTATTCGTGATGAACACTAATACACATAATGCATAATACAGTTTATATATACAGCCAACCTGGTGTTATAGGTAATGTACTGTAAGAGTTGCTCTCAACTTCAGGTTCTAGATAGAAGCTTTTATTTTGTAATTTAAGAGCTGCTTCCTCTTGGATCCTGGACTAATCATAATGAAAGAAACTGCAGGATTTGGCTCTGAAAATCCAAGGACTGAAACTATGAGATCTTCCTCTCCAGTCAGTCCCTTGCTTTATGCAGCAGAGAAAGTGTGAACTCACTGTGTCTGGGGATCTCATGTATCTCTCTTCCACCCAGTTAATATCTATTGCTTAGTCTGACAGCTCCTAACCTGCAGTGTGAACTGTGAATGACTTGCTGGACATCTTTGCAGGCATCTGTCTGGTCTTTGCTATCAGCTGATTGACAAAACTGAAAAAAGCAATTGCATTATCTAACTACATAAGGCAAAAATGCCATTAATCATCGTTCCACTTGGCAAATTCACAGGGGCTGGCAATTTTAGACCCAAGCATACAAATTAGTTTCCCACCTTGATTCAGTAGTAAAGAAGCAGAAACATCTCGGAACTGACGGAGGGCATTTCATGAAAGGTTCTGTTGATCCAAACGGGCAGTTAGTCTTTTAATGAGACCTGTTAGCACAGCGGTATGCCGAGGCAGACAGCCAGTGTCCAGGCCCACTGCTGTTCTCCTATGGAACCCCCCTAAACCACACCAGCGTAGGTGCCTGGGTGTAAATGACGAACTTCGCTGTAGCCGCCCGTCAGAAAGGGCAGTCGTACCGGCACCCAAATGGTCTGCCGTCTAGACGCTAAAGCGGAAGAGCGGAAGAGCGGAGTAGTTGTGCGTGGCATCCTCGAGGGTCTGTGCCCCCCTCTCAGCATGCGCTGGGCGCTTGAATAAGCCTCGAACCAGAGATCTGCAGAGAAGGAGGAGAGAAGTGGGTGAAGGGGGGGGAGGGGAGGAAGTGGTGTGGAATCTCTTTTATGTGGCACATCAAAGAGGGGCTCCGCCCACGGTGGCCATGGCAGCGCAGTGCTGCACAGTGCCCAGTCTGATGGCTCCTTATTCTTCCTTATACCCTCCAACCCTCTCTCTCTCTCTCTCTCTCTCTCTCTCTCTCTCTCTCTCCCCAATGAGCTGGTGTGCCCAGTCCCGTGTGTGAGGACAGGCCAAGTTCAGCCTGATCTGGCTCTGCTTGTATTGTGTCTTGGTAGCCAACTCTCTCAGTCTGGGGAGCCTTCCTGCTTTCACTGGTCCTCCGCTCTAACGTTTGTCTTGCTATCTAAGGCTCTGCTCTTGTTTCCTGCTTTTGGTGTTGCTTTGATCCTTTTCCTTCTCTTTCCCTCTCTCCCCCTCTCTCCATCTCACTCTCTGTCTTTCCCTCTCTCCTTCTTTCCCTCTCCCTTTCACTCTCCCTCTTTCTTTCTCTCTCTCCTTCTCTCCTTATCTCCCTCTACCTTTCACTCTCCCTCTCTCCTTCTCTCCCTTTCCCTTTCACTCTTCCTCTCTCCCTTTCTCCCTCATTATATATACCCCTCTCTCAGTCTCTTTCTCCCTCTCTCCCTTTACCTTTCTCCATCTTTATATATACCACTCGCTCACTATCTCCCTCTCCCCTTCTCCCGCTCTCTCTCTCTTTATATATACCCCCTTCTCCTTCTCTCTCTCTCTCTCTCTCTCCCCCTCCCTCTTTCCCTCTTCACATATACCCTTCTCTCACTCTGAGCGATTTCTGGACACTGTAGATAAGGTGTGTGAGCCATTGGTTTTGTTTTGACTGGTAATATAATGTTAGATTGTTGGATATTTTTTTCTCATCAGGCTGCGACCTACCACACAACACAGAATAATTTTTAAGATGGTCCTACTTGCATTTGTAAACCTTTCATAGTTCCATTATAAAAACCCCAAAATGATAAGCTTCTAGGGCTTTATGCTCATGGCTTTATTATGTCTTGCATCCTTTAGAAATGTATAATTTCTGTCAAGTGTAAGTTATCTTGGCCACGCACAATTCTTCAGATCCCTTTATCCCCACCCGTCACTGACAGCAGTTCACAGCCCAGAAATATTCAATCACAGACAGTCCTGTGGTCACATACAGACAGCAAAGAGTTGGAAGCTGTGTAGTGCAAATGTTGCATCCAGATGGGTGATTGGCATTAAATGCCTCCAGTGGGATTCTAATAAAGTGGTGCATGTAACCCAGTGACTGGTGAGCATACGGTGATGAGAAGTTCTGGCCATGTTTTCGTGGCAGGGCTGCGAAACACCTGTGATTTGTCAGAAACATTCCCCAAAACATTCTGCAGGGACATGTGAACCTAGCCACCATGCTTACATCACACGGCATTATGATTCATTCCAACAGCCGTTGGATTACCAAAGCTGATTACAACCCAAAATGCCTGAACACAGTGCGGCGAACGCAGTGCGGCGAACGTAGTGCGGTGAACGCATCACTACACAGAAGAAGACATCAGCTCTGACCTTTCACAATGAAGAAGTTCTTATGTGATTAGTGTTTTAATTATAATTGCGCAGCCACTACTGTGGAGGAGAACTGGAAGGGTTAACAGAGGTGAGGTTCATGTCACTAAGGCTGTTGTCTGTTGTCTCCTGGCCCGTCTGCGGTGTGTGTCCCAGGAGTGCAGGGGTTCCAGCTGTGGTGCAGACCAGAAAGGGGCCAGCGCTCCTCTGCCAGCAGGCTGGAGGTGCTCCAGGCCAGACGAGGGGCACAAAGACCATGCGGACGACACAGGTGGGTCCGCTTCTCCCTTACCTCACATTTTTACGCCTGGGGCTCGGTGGACGCGTGCTTTCTGATCAGGGCTTGTCTCCACACTTGAGACCTTCCGTTTTGCCCCGAAAGTGACTATAGGCCGACATTTGTACACAGAGAAGGTAATCATGCAGTGGAAATACATCAGACATTAAAGTCTTTCTTGGACAGCCGTGCCCACAGGCTGCTTCACGCCACGTCCCTTTGATTAGGCCTTGCCGGCCGATCAAAACAAACCTGCTCATTGGTTCTCCACTCCACTGTCACCAGCCACACAACAAGTGGCTTATCTGCACACGCTTCATATGAAACGGCCGAACCGAGCCCTCGGGCGGCAGGCTGGGCCTGCGACTGTCCGATAAGAGGGCAGACACTTCTCTCATTGTGTTGCGTAACCACGGCAGCCTGTCTAGGCCAGGGGTGATGGGCCGCCGGCTGGGATGCATTCGCATTCTCTGCCATCGTCTGAAATGGGAGCAACGGAGTCGATCAGGAATGGATTCTTTTTTTATTTACACACACACACACACACACACACACACACAGTGTTTGTAACCTTTTCATTTCCCTGTGCCACTGACGTAGCGCAGCCCTCCGCCTGCTCTGCCCAACGCCTGAGTGGCCATTTGTTTTCAGTGTGCTGCTCTATCAGTGATCACTATCAGCAGTTAAGGAGCGCAGCCGTGGGATGCCGCATCATTGCTGATCTTGGATCAGAGTTCTCTCTTGCAATAATTCACACTGCTGTGTTTTTAGTAGAAAGCAGGTCCAGGGTCAGTGCTCTCTTTTTACGAGTGCCGCATTATACCTGACTCTGGGTTGGCACCCAGCACGTCCCTGGCTCAGGCCCTCGGGTCTCCTGGGAGGACTGGCCGGACCGTCTGTGGGCTATTTTAGGGAACAGCCGTAACGTTGTGTAAACAACAGCGTGTTTTCCTTTCTTCAGTGTTTCTGTACAGTGCTTGTCTCTCGTGGATTACACATCGGCCATGATGCGCAGCTCAGTGTTATATTTGTTTTATATAGCTGGCATCCGTTGCCTTTCAAAATGAATAACTGCCATTTTGTGAGAAATGTGAGAAGTCAGATACATGTGTCAGAGACCCAACATGAAGGTCTCTCAGTCATTAAAACAATCTTCTGGTCTTTTGATGTGTAAAAAAGAAAAAAAAGCAATCATAGCTGTGGCTGCTTAAACCATATTGAATATAAGGGCAAATATACAGAGTCTGACTTTTTGACGCCTGCTTACAGAAACTCTGACCTGCACCTCCCAGACATCTAAAGCTGCACTAACATTTAAGATCACTGCTGTCAATCAGCCAACCTAAATAACCACGGCTGCTATCTGAGACTGATTAAAGAATAACAGTTGCTCAGGACTTTATTTTTTTGTCTCTGTGGGGAGATTTGATGCTTTCTGCCTGGAAAGAGTGAAGCTGTTTATCATGTGTGGGTAAAAAGATCCATCTGAGCCCTCAGGCAACATTATTAGGGGCCTCTGAGTGACAGGTGTGGCTGGCATCTCTGTACACAGCAGGGAAAGTGCGACTGCACTTGACTGGTGATGGGTGACCCGCTTCCATTGGAAGGAACGCGGCGGTTGTTGAGACTGGGATGCGCTACGGCCAGAGGAGACATTTGTGACAGTGAAGGCTTGAACGTGCACATATTTGCTGATCTCATGAGCTATTACAAGCGCAGTGTCGTTTGAACAGATCGGTTTCTTAATCATCACGTTCCCTTGTAATGAGAGAGGTGAAGGACTGAAATGATTCTGTTATCAGACCCGTTATCAGACGGTTTTATGTCTGGTTCCTTTATGTTGCTGTCTGTGCTGTTTTGTGTTTCAGAGACGGGGTGGGAGCAGACAAGGGCTCTGGTCTCCACCTCGAAAGCAGAACGGACACGCAAGAGCTCAGGTACCAGTGCGTCTTGAATGGGGCCTCAGACTCTCTCTTCCCTCTTCCCTCTGCCCTAGGTGCACTGTTCCCTCCTCCCTCTGCCCTAGGTGCACTGTTCCCTCCTCCCTCTGCCCTAGGTGCACTGTTCCCTCCTCCCCTTGTCCTATGTGCACTGTTCCCTCTGCCCCCTGCCCTAGGTGCACTGTTCTGGGTTCCCTCTGTCCTGGGTGCACTGCTCACCAATCTCAGTGTTCTAGATATCATGGCCCACTGCTGCGTGGGTCAGCCAGGCCTCTTCCCCCTCACACACAGCCATGGCAGTACAACGTCCACAAGTCTGGCTTTCCAGAGGGAGGAGTGCTGTCTGCTTGCCTGAGCAAGTGTGTGTCAGCGCCACTGGCATGATGTGGAGTTGGAATTGGATCCAGTAAGTTGTCGAGCGTGGGGGGGGTGGCGAACGTAAGTTGTTGGTTCTCCGCCAGTTGAGTATGATGAGGCTCAGGGATTCCGTGTCATACAACGCCGTGCTCAGGGTCCTAGTGCCTGTAGAATTAATGGCCCGATTAACCCGGGACAGGACGTGAAATACGGACATGTCCCGGGAAATACGGACGTTTGGTCACCCTAACGTAGAGGTTACCAGTGCCCTGATTCATGAGGTAGAAGGCCACAACAGCTTGGGTTGTTGTGTCGGCTTCTCCAGCCACACAGGAACGCTCCGTCCTCACTGCGCCGACACTGGAGCCTGTGGGAAGGTAACCTGATTCCTGCTCCCCCTGCGACTGCACCTCCCCACTCGTAGATCCAGTCCTGCGCCGAGGACGGTGTTCGCTAGCCATTAAGTGCTGGTGTCTCGCGAAACGCTACACCCACAGGGTAGGCAGCTCTGTCCTGACGCCCTGCGAGGGGACAGGTACTCAGAGACAGCAGCAGGAAAGGAAAGGACAGGACAGGAGGGACGTTTCTGGAGGGTAATGGAGCTAACTGGAGCGGATGGCCAAGCCCCCGAGGGTATGCTCGTTAGCGGACAGCCCCAAGGGCAAGGCAAGACTGGATTAGGCCTCCCTGACAGCCCCCACATGTGGCTGGCTGGGGTGTGACCTGAGCGGGGGGGGGGGGGGGGGGGGGGGCTTACATTATCCCCTCATTTGTCACTATGTTGTACAGTCTCTGTCAGACTCGTGTTGGCTTTGCCAATTGTTTGCACGGAGCCATTCATCATATAAATGGGGGTGTGCTACAACGACACATTTGTTCACGTTTACAATGTGAACAAGAGTGGTGTTCAGGGCAAGAGTGTTAGGAGCATCACACAATAATGAAGTCTCAGTCCTTCACCAAGAATGGCGTACACACCGAACACAGGAGCGGAATGACGGCCTTTCTTCTTCGGGGAATGAACCGCACGGACTGACAGCCTATAGGCCAAGGAGAAACGCACAAGTAGCAGTTCGTCACTGAAAATACTACACCAGAACATATGTGTTTTATATAGTTTAATAAATTGTTTGTACTTGAAGAATGATTATATTGTGCTGAGTTGTTGGAACAGGGCATAGGGCACTGTTAAAGCAAGCAGTTCATGCTGAAGCAGTGTATTCTCTAGCTACTGTATCAATCTCTATGTTTATATTTCATTGATATGTTATGGAATCATAGCTCTGTATATTTCTCTGTCTTTCAGTATCTTGTTGCTTTATTAAAATCGCAAGAAGCGAAGACAAGCTCCCCCAGAGGGGATGGTAGCGTTTGTCCAATCTGATTTAAACGAGGAGGTGGGAGGTGCTCTACTGCTCAAAGTCATTATCTTTCTTCTCTTTGGCACTCCAGCCATCCACAGAGTCCCTGAAGCAAACTGAACGGCCGAATGCATTTGGGAGAGAAAACCAGAATTTTAGCGCTTTCCTATCCATCATGAATCTTGCTGTACCTTCCAGCAGAGACATCACCATGCCCTTGTTTGAACACCCTGGTGTTTGGCACCTGTGGGCGAGGCGGGGGCCTGCTGCTAACTCTGCTCCTCTGGTGTGCTTGCAGTGAATGGATGCCGGCCTCGTGGAGCCCATATCCAGCACCCCAAGAAGGCAGATGTGGCATTGCAGAGATCTGGCCCCATCCACCAGGTACCTGTACTGCCCTATGGTGTCCTTTCCTGTATTGTCCTGTATGGTCCTGTACTGTCCTGTGGGCAGCTTTAACACTACTGACATGGAAGGCTGCGAGCTGAATTGCTACTTACGCCCGTTACTTAGCTGACCACTGCTGTGCCTTCTAAACCTGGATGTTAAGAACTCAAAATCAGATCAAGTCTATCACTCTGTAAAAATACCAGTAGTTGGGTTTTTGATCTGGATCATCTCATCTTCTGCCCATCTGTGCCATTCTGTACCATCACCATAGTGCACCTTCACTGTCCTGTGGGCTCGACTCACGTTGGCTCACGTCATGTCACACCTCCCCCCCCCACCCCCCCACAAGTCACATGATGAACGGCAGCTAAACCATTGGCTGAAGCCGGGCCCAGTGCCGCCCTCTCTCTGATCCACGTGAGCGAGTGGTAGCAGCAGGGCGAGGGCGTGGGGCGTGCCAGCGCACACGGGCGTGACCGGGAGGAGATGAGGCCATATGGGCGGCCCACTCACGGACGCTGGTGCATGGTCAGGGACCGGTCCGCGGCCAGACCCAGGAAGGCAGGAACCGGGGGATCGAGGCAGAGCGGGAGGTGCGGTGGGCCGACGGGAGGACGGAGGGACGGGGCGCGGAGCGGGTGCGGACGGAGGGACGACGGGGGACGGGACAGGACAGAGTGGCGGGAGCCGGGCTGGATGTGCAATGTTGCGGAGAAAGGTGAGAGAGGGACAGGGGAGGGACAGGGGAGGGACAGAGGAGGGACAGAGGAGGGACAGGAGAGGACGGAGGTGGACTGCTGAGGAGGCGGAGGAGAAGGGTTCTCCCTGTGTACATACGGAGGAGCTTTGTGCTTTATTGCTTTATGTCCTGTGAAGGAAAGCAATGTGTGTGTTTATATGTGTGTGTGTGTGTGTGTGTGTGTTAAGCTGCAAGTGTGTGTGTCTTGGAGCGTGAAGATGTTCATTTGTGAATGTTTCTGCAAGGCAGTGCAAATACATGCGGTTATTAGGAGGCTGGGGGTGGGGAGATGAACTGGGATGTGTTTCTCAGAGATAAGCATCATGGACAGAAGCTAAAAACACAAACACACACATACGCCTGCACATAAACACACACATACGCCTGCACACAAAAACACACATACGCCTGCACACAAACACACACATACGCCTGCACACAAACACACACATACGCCTGCACACAAACACACACATACGCCTGCACATGCATCCACACAGGATCCAGCACTGGGGGGACAACGGTTACTGCTCAGTATGCTGTGTATAAATATAGCACCTGCTCTCACTTTCAGTTCCAGTCCTTGACATAAACACACACACACGCACACACGCACGCACACACACACACACACACACACACACACACACACACACACACACACACACACACACACACACACACACACACACACACACACACCACACTACACCACACAGATACACACAGACTCTTTTCAGTACATTCCACACTGCTATCATGGATACCTTAAAGCATCTAACAGCCTCACAAGCAAATGAAATCTCTCTCTCTTTCTCTCTCTCTCTCTCTCTCTCTCTCTCTCATCATGTGTTTTTCTCTTATGCTGGTGACGCAGCTCGGATTCCACTCACCTCCAGTCTTAATTAGCTTCTTAGTACTTGTCACATGGCCACTCTGTCCCCTCCTCCTCTCCACCCCCTTCATGTTCACACCTACACACACACACACACACACACACACACACACACACACACACACACACACACACACACACACACACACACACACACACACACACACACACACACACACACAGCAGGAGGGAGGTGTGCTCTGCTTTGAACAAATAAACCCCATTTTTTCCCTCTGTGCCATCCCACTTGTGCTGTCCCACACTGTCCAACCGTCCCACTGTCCAGCTGTCCCTGCCTGCTTCGCTCTTGCTGTTCTTTTTCTGTTTTCAGCAGTATTCCTTTGGCCGTAGTCATTCTCACACCTTCTATTTTCTTTCTTTCTGAATACTCTCTCTTTCTCACTCTCTCACCACAGTTCTTCCAATTCTAATATCTGTGTGAACTCAGGATTCCTAACTGTAGCTTTGAATGTGTATAACACGACTCACTCACTCATTCACACTCTCACTCACTCACTCACTCACTCACTCACTCACTCACTCACTCACTCACTCACTCACTCACTCACTCACTCACTCACTCACTCACACACTCACTCACTCACTCATACACTCACTCATACTCACACACTTATTCACTCTCACTCACTCACACTCTCATTCACTCACACACACATTCACTCACTCACTCATTCACTCACTCACTCACTCATACACTCACTCATACTCAGACACTCATTCACACTCTCACTCACTCACTCACTCACACACACACACACACACACACACACACACACACACACACACTCACTCACACACTCACTCACTCACTCACTCACTCACTCACTCACTCACTCATTCTCTCACTCACTCACTCACTCACTCACTCATTCAGTCACTCTCACTCTCACTCAGTGTCTCAGGGTCATTTACCTTTCTCTCTCTCTCTCCTGCTCCTGCACTCCTCATTGCATTTCCACTACCACAGCCCCCTCCACACTCCCTCTCTGAGCACTGACACACCCCCTAAAGCCCCCCCACCACCACACACACACATACACACACCCTCTACTCTGCGCTGCTCGCCACGGCAACGGAGGCAGGCAGACCGTGTGCCGGAGTTGAGCTGAGCGGTGTGGCACCAGAGAGCGCAGAGAGAGAGCGCAGAGAGAGAGCGCAGAGAGAGAGAGAGAGAGAGAGAGAGAGAGAGAGAGAGAGAGAGAGAGAGAGAGAGAGAGAGAAGGAGAAGGAGAAGGAGAGAAGGGAGGACCTGTGAGATGGAGGGGAGCTTTGACACAGAGGGCAGCTTTGACGATGGCTCCTGTCTCTCCCCACAGAGCCCGGGCTCCCTCTCGCCAGCCAGGAGGCAGAACAAGGAGAAGGAGATCAAGGAGACCAAGACCACGGTGAGATCGGAGACACGGCTGAACCCACACGCACGCACGACAACAAACATGTGCAAATGGGGCAGCGGGAACGCAAGCATGGCTGAGGTTTGCACGCGTGTTGAGTAGCGTGACGGCGTGGGGAGAATCTGCTGGTGTTGTGGGGCTGTGGCTTCCAGCCAGTGTGGGCTTTACTGCCTTCAGACTGGACCAGTTAACCTCACTCACCAGTCCATGATGCTCCTGATCGTCAGGCTGCTCCAAGTTCTTGGCCAGTGAGCTTTTAAATCAGCTTCTCTAAAGTGCGATGCAGATGGGAAACATCTGCTCACTATTCCGTACCTCACTGTTTCAGAGTGCAGCGTGTGTGTGTGTGTGTGTGTGCGTGTGTGTCTGTGTGTGTGTGTGTGTGTGTCTGTGTGTGTGTCTGTGTGTGTGTGTCTGTGTGTTTGTGTCTGTGTGTCTGTGTGTGTGTGTGTGTGTGTGTGTGTGTGTGTGTGTGTGTGTGTGTGTGTGTATGTATGTGTGTGTGTATATATGTGTGTGTGTCTGTATATGTGTATGTGTGTGTATGCGTGTGTGTTTCCAAGTCCAAGGAATTACATCACTGCTGTTTTGCATCAGCGTGTATTATAGATATTCATACAGTGCTGTCTGTATTTTACTACAGGTCCAGTCTGTATTTTACTACAGGTCCAGTCTGTATTTTACTACAGGTCCAGTGCTCTTGGAGTGCATGATTTACCATCACAGGATAGTCACAGGATTTGGCTTTTGGGGTTCGTTTAGTCTTCACATGTATGTGGTTGAGCACCAGCTCTTTCTCCTCCAGAGGATGAGCTGTCCAGAGCCAGGCTTAGGACAGACACTGGGATGGAAGTTAGTGTGGTATGTTGTGTACAGCCAGTAGGACAGTGGTAGTTAGCGTAGCGTGTTGTGTACAGACAGTAGGACAGTGGTAGTTAGCGTAGCGTGTTGTGTACAGACAGTAGGACAGTGGTAGTTAGCGTAGCGTGTTGTGTACAGACAGTAGGACAGTGGTAGTTAGCGTAGCGTGTTGTGTACAGACAGTAGGACAGTGGTAGTTAGCGTAGCGTGTTGTAGACAGCAGCACAACCACCATTGGTGACATCACTGATGATGACACTCGCTGTGAGTGGTTTCTTCACACACACACACACACACACACACACACGCACACACACACACACACACACACACACACACACACACACACACACACACACACACACACATACACACACATATACAGATGGATGGTTTATTGCCATTTTGTTTTACTGTATCTGATTGTTGGTTTGATCTTTGCTAGCCTACCAGGTCTATAAATGAATTAAACCAACCCCACATAGCAGAGGCTTGGGTGGCAGCCATTCTGAAGCCAGGTGTGCTGTGATGAGGCGTACGCCTCAGAATGTACACACACACACACACACACGCACACACATGCACACACGCGCATACACACGCGCTTGAGGCTCCCACGCTGTCGTGAGACTTCTCTCCGTGTCTTGCCATGCGTTCGTGTTTACTCTACGAGCTGCTTCGGCTATGTCTACGCAATCTGCAGCGTCCGCTGCGGGGAAGGTGTGTGTGTGTGTGTGTGTGTGTGTGTGTGTGTGTGTGTGTTGGGGGGGGGGGGGGGATTGTCTCTCCGTCCAATTTATTTAAATCCTCAAAAACAAGAAATCCTCAAAAACAATAATACAGGCACTTATTAGATGGTGTTATGTAACCTTTGGTCTGAATGAAAGAGGGAAAGGGAAAGATAGAGAGAGGGAGGGAGGATGGGAGTCAGGGATTCCGTACACACTGGAGCACTGGACAGGACTCCTGAAATACTGTTTTGGAAGAGAAGGATTCTTACAGGGCAGCAGAGCTGTCATTCAGAGCTGTAGAGCCCGCCCACTGGGAGAGGTAGCTGCAGCCCAGGGAATGGGGGAAGACTTGGCTAGTCTAGTTTCCATGGTGACAAAGGCAATAGAAGTGATTAATGGGAGTTGAAATGAAACACACACACAAAGCAAGAGACAGAGAGAAATATGGATGGAGTGAGACAGAAAGGCCAAGAAGTCATTTAGGTTGATCTTTTTGTAAATGAAGGATGGAGATCTGTTCTGTGTTACCTTCTGGTGATTTTGAATGGCAGATGTTTTGCAGATGATGATGCAGTGGTGAAGCGTGGAGAGTGAAGCGTGGAGAGTGAAGCGTGGAGAGGGAAATGTGGAGAGTGAAGCGTGGAGAGTGAAACATGGAGAGTGAAGCGTGAAACATGGAGAGTGAAGCATGTAGAGTGAAACATGGAGAGAGAAACGTGGAGAGAGAAACGTGGAGAGTGAAGCATGGATAGTGAAACATGGAGAGTGAAACATGGAGAGTGAAACGTGGAGAGAGAAACGTGGAGAGTGTAGTGTGTACTGGGTGTGTTAATCCCTGCTTTACAAAATAAAAATCAGCATTTCTTGAAGCTGCAGAATTCCAAGGCAAAATGTCGGGAATGAGCCTGTGTAGCAATCTGTGTACCACACCACTTACCACGTACCACACCGCGTACCACACCACGTACCACACCACATACCACACCATGTACCATACCACGTACCACACCATGTACCACACCACGTACCACACCACATACCACACCTCATACCACACCATGTACCACACCACATACCACACCATGTACCATACCATGTACCACACCATGTACCAGACCACGTACCACACCACGTACCACACCACGTACCATACCACGTACCACACCTCATACCACACCTCATACCACACCATGTACCACACCACATACCACACCATGTACCACACCACGTACCACACCTCATACCACACCATGTACCATACCATGTACCACACCACGTACCACACCATGTACCACACCACGTACCACACCATGTACCACACCATGTACCACACCACGTACCACACCATGTACCGTACCATGTACCACACCACGTACCACACCATGTACCACACCACGTACCACACCACATACCACACCATGTACCATACCACATACCACACCATGTACCATACCACGTACCACACCTCATACCACACCATGTACCATACCACATACCACACCACGTACCACACCACATACCACACCATGTACCATACCACGTACCACACCATGTACCACACCACGTACCACACCACATACCACACCTCATACCACACCATGTACCACACCACATACCACACCATGTACCATACCATGTACCACACCATGTACCAGACCACATACCACACCACGTACCACACCACGTACCATACCACGTACCACACCACATACCACACCTCATACCACACCTCATACCACACCATGTACCACACCACGTACCACATCACGTACCACACCATGTACCACACCACGTACCACACCTCATACCACACCATGTACCATACCACGTACCACACCACGTACCACACCACGTACCACACCATGTACCACACCATGTACCACACCACGTACCACACCATGTACCGTACCATGTACCACACCATGTACCACACCACGTACCACACCACATACCACACCATGTACCATACCACATACCACACCATGTACCACACCATGTACCATACCACATACCACACCACGTACCACACCACATACCACACCATGTACCACACCACGTACCACACCACTTACCACACCATGTACCACACCACTTACCACATCATGTACCACACCACGTACCACACCATGTACCACACCACGTATCACGTACCACACCATGTACCACACCACGTACCACACCATGTACCATACCACACCATGTACCATACCACGTACCACACCACGTACCACACCTCATACCACATCACATACCACACCACATACCACACCGCATACCACACCATGTACCACACCATGTACCACACCACGTACCACACCATGTACCATACCACGTACCACACCACGTACCACACCACATACCACACCATGTACCATACCACACCTCATACCACACCATGTACCACGTACCACACCATGTACCACACCACGTACCACACCATGTACCATACCACATACCACACCATGTACCATACCATGTACCATACCACGTACCACACGACGTACCACACCTCATACCACACCATGTATCATACCACATACCACACCATGTACCACACCTCATACCACACCATGTACCATACCACGTACCACACGACGTACCACACCTCATACCACACCATGTACCATACCACATACCACACCATGTACCACACCTCATACCACACCATGTACCACACCTCATACCACACCACGTACCATACCATGTACCACACCACATACCACACCTCATACCACACCATGTACCACAAGACGTACCACACCATGTACCACACCACGTACCACACCATGTACCATACCACGTACCACACCACATACCACACCATGTACCATACCACGTACCACACGTAATACCACACCTCATACCACACCATGTACCACACCATGTACCACACCACGTACCACACCATGTACCATACCATGTACCACACCACGTACCACACCACGTATCACACCACATACCACATACCACACCACGTATCACACCACATACCACACCTCATACCACACAATGTACCATGCCATGTACCACATCATGTACCACACCATATACCACACCATGTACCACACCACATACCACACCATGTACCACACCACGTACCACACCACTTACCACACCTCGTACCACACCACGTACCACATCTCATACCACACCACGTACCACACCTCGTACCACACCACGTACCACACTTCGTACCACATCACATACCACACCACATACCACACCATGTACCACACCATGTACCACACCGCATACCACGTACCACAATGTGTACCACAACACGTACCACACCGCATACCACGTAACGTACCACGTACCACACCACATACCACAACACGTACCACAACACGTATCACACCACGTACCACAACACGTATCACACCACATACCCCAACATGTACCACACCACGTACCACAACACGTACCACACCACGTACTACACCATGTACCACAACACGTACCACACCACGTACCACACCATGTACCACACCTCATACCACACCACGTACTACACCACGTACCACACCATGTACCACACTATGTACCACATAACAACCACTGATCAAAAGCATCCTTGATCACCCCAGTGAGTGGGCAGGAGATGGAGACGTCCCCCTCTCCGCACCACGCAGGACCCTGGAGGAGTCTGGGCTAGCCCAAGTGGGTCCGGCAGCGGTAAAGCCAGTTCCTCAGTCCACTGGCCAATCACCTGCATGCAGTGGAGGTTACCAGTGCATGTGCCAGCTGGTAGATGGATGTGAGCCATTTAGATGGGGGCTGAGCGGGGTGAGGGTGGTGTTCATGGCGATGGTATGGGCGGAGAAGCTGTGATGCTGTGGACTGTTAAAGTAAAGTGGTATGCTGTTTGGCAAGAAAGGGAGGGGGTGGGGGGGGGGGCTTCAACTGTTACAGCGAAAGCAATTTGTCGCTTAGCAACAGAGGCCGAACAGTCTACTGTCTGAACCACAGCTGAGATGGGCGATGTTCTGTGCGGCGTGAGGTGTGCGCGCGTGTGTGTTTGTGTGTGATGGGGGATGCAATGGGGTGACAGCGTTCAGGTCTCTGCACCGTGCTTCACGCTTTCATCCTACGGCTGGAGGGCCGTGTCTAAAGGTACGGCTGTTCCTTTTGGGCAGTCCGCTAGAGAACACTGTCCACACACACACACACACACACACACACACACACACACACACACACACACACACACACACACACACACACACACACACATTCCTTCCCGGATGAAGTGTAAGGTCAACAACAGAAGCAAAGACTATGATTCTTCATTATTTATAACATCTTTCCGAAACCGGACCCACGACATGTGCTGTGCGTAAGCGACTTTATGGCTGAGAAACTTGCACTATGGTAGTGACTGTGGGCTGTACGTTTACTGCCTCTGGGGCTGTGTTTCACAGCCTACAGCAATTGTGGCCAGAATGCTGAATTTGTCAAAGGAGGTCATGACCTCCAGTCCTTTCAGGACTGATTGTAGTGACTATTGTAGTGATTATCCTGGGTGGTGAGAGATGGTAGTATGTA